>NC_080407.1:44487165-44662165 GCF_030265065.1 Corythoichthys intestinalis | reverse complement strand
CCTGCAGAGTTGCTGGATTATAAATGTTCCTGTTCATACTGCAATGATAAATTTGAATAACTTTATCCTAAAAACATAGCCAACACTATTGATTGAATGGGTCATCGGTGAATATCATGCGTGCATATGTTGTTTTTTATTGGTATGCTACGCAGGCACCATTGACTCGCGCTAGCTTAGCCATTCCGGAGCCCTGAAACTAACAAATAACCAACAAACTGCATGGAATTTCTTTAAATCAACTATACCGACTAATTAAACCCCACCTAATTCAATGATTAATAAATGTAAAAAATTCTGAACTTCTTCAAATTCATTAATATTAATGTCTATTACATGCAATGACATTTTTCGGCCACCACCGTTTCACGGCGCTGCTCCCCTCAATGTCCGCCTGTGGTTTGCAGGTGTAAAAGGGGGTTGAGTTGGTCGTGTGTAAGAAATATTTTCAATTTTCCTGTTCAATATTGGACATGAATTCCATCTTAATCGACATGTCCAGGAAAGCTTTCCCCCAAAACGTAATTATCTGGCATGTTCAATACCCCAAACATACGTTTCAGGATTAAAGGAAGCAAAACAGACAAAAGCAAGGAGACGGTGAATATTTACCATGTTATATTTTAATTTTTGCAGGGACAAAATGACAAGCGATTTATTTACACAAACCTGTACAAAAGCAAATTAACTTACATAAAATATCTCATAAATAGAAGTGGACTTGCGTTCAATACACGTTGCCATGTTCAGCTAAGCTGCGTGCATAGTGACTCATATTTAACGATGAGAATTCAGGGTTCCTCGATTTCTATATCAACATCCAAGTCGCAGGACAAATAGCAATGGTTAATATTACAAATCTGGTTACACAGGTTGGGGGCCGAGCGCGCACCTCAGGCAGCAGTGGAGTGGAACCATCGCACCATTTTTTTTTTTTTTTTAAACTCTCAGCTAGCACTTTACCTTTCTATGTCTCTGTATTCAATCCTAGAGCGTTTCTCATGCAGACAACCTCTGATGCCTTCCGCACTCACTTGTCAATTTATAATAAGGCAGCAAAACATATTGATCTTAATATGAGTCAGTGTGATTTTAATAATAATTATCCCGTTTAATTGCATTGCTGCTAGTGCTGGGCGACATGGGGGGAAAAAAATCAGATCACACCATAGGCCATTTTTGAAATCACGTCAGTCCAGTGGTACCTCTCCTTACAAATGTCTTTACATAGGGAATTTTCAGATTATGACATGCCTCAACGGGACACATTTTTCTCAAAAAGTTACTCAAGTAAATGTAACCAAAGACTTCAAAACTCATTGCCTCACCATAGTGGGCTGAGCTTCATTTAGTAATAGTAATTCGAAGACTCCAAGCCAGATTTAAGCTTGGATTTTTGAAGTACGAAAGCTGTACTGCATACAAACAGGAAGGATTGTCTCAGGAGTGATTTGTTTGAAGATTCAAGGTAATTTATTTTTCCTACCATGCATGCATTTTTAAACGTTGTGAAAAAATTAAATGGGAGAAATCAGCCGCTACTGCATTGGCATCATAGTTCTCCATATTTACCTAAAATAGCACCTAAATGCACATTTTTTTTTTCTTTTTTTGCTTTTAACCAATAGTATAGACTGTTTTACATCCATATCTATGAAGAATTCGCGGATTTAAGCATTTATTCACAAGAATATTTGCCAGAAAAGCTCTGTTTACGTCAGGTGGCCGCTAGCCTCATTCGCTAACAGAGTAGCATTGTACTTCGACATATTTACGTAAAATAAATGCTAACTGCACGGTTTATTTGCTTTTAATTAAGCATCGAGACTGTTTTACATCCATATCTATGAAGAATTCAATGATTTAAACATTTATTCAGAAGAATTTTCGCCATAAAAGCTGTTTATGTCAAGCGGCCGCTAGCCTCATTCACTACAACTATATATCTAACTATACAACTGTATAATGACAATAAAGGGTTATTCTATTCTATAATAAGTTGTGATTGCAAATAGAATTTACTAATAATCTATTTTAAAATTATTTTTAATAGATTCTGCATATTTTACTCAAGTATTAAATTTCTGATATGAAAATTGAGTGATTTAGCAGCTGTTGAAAAAAATTAACTTGCTATTTCGTTCAAAAACTTATATGCTTTGTTAAATGTTGCTATTGATCCTGAAAATATATCTTTGCATTTGGGGATTTTTCTGTCTCTAGTGTAAAATCTGATACTTTTATAGCCATTTTAAGTTTAGTTATACTTGACTAAAAAATTATCGGGATTTTATAAGGGAATGACTTTGAATTATTTGATGTTGTAACACTTTGACAGCGGTGTCATAAGACAGTCATAATTATGACATGACACTATGATTACTGAATGCATATGACAGATGTCATTAACTCGGATCTTTTACATCCATTGAAAAGTGAGATTATTTGCCGGATGACACAAAATAACATCGGTCATAAGCATTTATTAATGCTAATGGCAGTGTCATGTCATTATTACGGTGGTCTTAAGACAGTCTTATGGCGCCGCTGTCAAAAAGTCATACCAAATGCCATAACTAGCAATTCATGAAACAACTGGAACAGTAACTGAAGAAATAATGAGCACAGAACATGAATTTTGATTGTTATTTACAGCTGTAGCGCTGCAATGCATGCTAGGAGGCATGTCTGTTAAAAACGGTGTTGACAGCAGGTGGCAGAAGAGGTTGACTGTCTCCCCCAAGGGAGCAGTGATGGCCAAATGAAGCTTCTTGATGCAATTATGTGTCACATTTGGTATGAGGGGGCTTATAGTTAGGTGCGCCTCATAGTGCGAGAATTACAGTACTCTATTATTTCAATATCATTATTTTTAACAACAATAACAACAAAAGAATCTACCAAAACTGCCGCACCCTCAGCAACCAACATCCCGCTCCACTTGCAGAGGTACCACTGTACATAAATTGGTGAAAAAAAATTGATTCAAATTGAAAAAAAATTACTTTTGATTAATTTCCGCACCATATGTTTGTGTTATGTAGTGATTTATCACTCATGCTTTTCTGTATAAGACTTGAGTACAGTGTATTTTTATCATAATACCGTATTGGCCCGAATATAAGACGGTGTTTTTGCATTAAAATAAGACTGAAAAAGTGAGGGTCATCTTATATTCGCGGTCAAGACATCATACCCATTCACGACGCTAGATGGTGCCAGATATCATTGAAGCGATGTTCTGTCATGACAAATCTCAGCTACTCTCAAGTTTAACCAGTTTGCATTATTTTATTGCAATGTTTTTCCTTATTGATTTGTTTCAAGACTACAGATGGTTAATGCAGTTATTGCAATTTTGTTGTTTTATCACAATAGATTGGTTTATTTGCATTTCAAAAACCAGAAGCCATTCATTTTTTATGAATGTGATTCCACTTTAGTTTACATATTTAAATGTTCAGATATCAAGATTTGAATGAGGCAAAATAACATGCTTTTTCTCTCAAATATATTGTTATAATTTGTTTCGGATGTACTCTATTTTCTGTATAAAAATTAATTTGGTGTTCAAAAAGTCTTTTTCAAACTTGAATCTTAAAAAAGGGGGTCGTCTTATAATCAGGCCTGGCTTATATTCGGGCCAATACGGTAATTTCCGCACCGCATGTTTGTGTTATGTAGTGATTTATCACTCGTGCTTTTCTGTATAAGGCTTGAGTACAGTGATCATAATAATCATAAAAACAATAACAAACTCAACTGCCGCCATTGACGGCGCTAGACTTCCAATCCGTTTTGATAGGAAAGTCAGTCAAAATGAATGTGATATCCAGCGTGAACAAATTGATGAGGATACATCATTTCGACGACATATCGCCCAGCACTTCTACGTTAACGTTAACCGATAAATTGCGGAGGGAGCGCACGTACATCAGCGGGGTGCGACGGATAGCCCGTCACGTCATCGCGATCACTACCAACAAGCAACTTTTTTGGACATCATTCAGTAATGCACTACACTAGGAATGGATATTTCAACACAGGATTCAAGCCCACACTGACATCTGGTACGTGTTCCCAGTCCGTCCTCAAGAAAATCATACCGATTGGTATAAAAAGGCACAATTGCAATTTTGCATTCACTCTTTCATTGTTTGTTTTTTTAAGTCTTTGTTCAGAAGCACTAGAGATATACAAAGTGGCACCGGATAAAGTGGGGTGGAAATACAGAGAACAATTTCATGATTTACAATTTCAGCTGTCGTTAAAGAGGTGGAAATGAAATCCGTTTGTTAAAACGCTGTCAGAATTTAGCATGATATTGTGACATACCCAAAAGAGAAACCAATGTAGGCTACAAAGTTGTACTACATGTTTCATTAGTTATAACGTAAGCAAGCAACAAGGTGGATTCCAATGTTACAGGGCTATTTTTTGTACATTTTGTTTTCTCATTTTTTTTGTCTTCTTCCTTCTCGCTAAGTGAAGTAAGTTCCATAAAGCGTGCAGTAAAAAAGTAACTATTCATGTATACAATTGATAAGTATAGGAGCACTGTCTTCCGACGACAAGTAGTACTTACAGATTATAGAGAGCCAGAATGCAGAAATTGCAACTCCGATCAATCCCAAAGGGCTTGACTTGAAAAATCGCAAAATAAAATCCACTTCTTTCCCGATGATTCGCTATTCACAATCACCCCCGTCCTTTGACGACACTCGGAAAACACCCGTGGAATGTTTTAAGTTCGGTGTCTGGCATAAAATGCAAAGAATTCAAATGTAAAGTCAATTACAGTGGTATGAAAATGTGTCTGAACCTTTTGGAATTTCTCACATTTCTGCATAAAATCCCCATCAAATGTGAGCTGATCTTTTTTAAAATCACACAGATGAAAAAAACCGTGTCTGCTTTAACTAAAACCACCCAAGCCTTTGTAGGTTTTCATATTTTAACGAGGATAGTATGCAAACAATGACAGAAGGGGGTTGAAAATTAAGTGAACACTCACATTTAATTATTTATGGCTCCCCCTTTGGCAGCAATAACTTCAACCAGATGCTTCCTGTAGCTGCATATAAGTCTGGCACATCAAAAAGGACTAATCTTGTCCCACTCTTCTCGACAAAACTGCTGTAGTTCAATCAGATTCCTGGCATGCCTGGCATGAATCGCTGTCTTTAGGTCATGCCACAGCATCTCACTGGGGTTCAAGTCTGGACTTTGACTTGGCCACTCCAGAACATGCATTTTTTTGTTTTGTTTGTTGATTTACTTCTGTGATTTGGATCATTGTCTTGTTGCAGCATCCATTCTCTTTTTAGCTTTAACCATCTGACAGGCGGCCTAAGTTTTAACTGTAAAAACATCCTGATGAACTAAACCAGTAATGATTGCAAGTTGTCCAGGCCCTGATGTAGCAAAACAGCCCCAAATCATGATGCTCCCTCCACCATGCTTCACAGTGGGGATGAGGTGTTGATGTTGGTGAGCTGTTCCATTTTTCCTCAATACATGATTTTGTGTGTTACTCCCAAATAATTCAACTTTGGTTTCATCAGTGTACAAAATATTTTGCCAAAACTTCTGCGGAGTGTCCAAGTGCCTTTACGCGAACATTAAACGAGCAACGATGTTTTTTTTTTTAGACAACTGTGTGAACACCATTCATCGTCATAGTTTTACATATAGTTGATGTGTGCACAACCGTGTATTTTTTTGGCAGCCATTTTAATTTTTCTTATTTTTCTTCTTTTGGACGATAATACTTTAGTTTTAGTCATATTTTAGTTATTTCAAAATGTGTCTTCGTCTAGTTTTTGTTGACGAAAACTCGACTAATTTTGTCTTGTTTTAGGCGACGTTAACTCAATATTTGCGTCTGTAAAATTTGAGTTTCAATCCAAAAATATGTAAGAAAATGTTTCCAATGAACATTGGCAGACGAGCAAATATTGTAGCATCTACAAATCTGTCACGTGATAATACCCTCGTTTTTAAATGAGCTATACCTGGCTGGGCGCCACGAACTGTATGTAAATAAAGCTGTCTGCGAGTTTGAGGACTCTCGCCGTTAGCAATAGCCTAATGCTAACGTGAATGCTATACTATGCTAACGGTACGAGTTACATTTAGCACTCAGCACAGACCTTTAAAGGCTAAAACAACATTGCATATTCTCATTGCCAAGATAAGACAAATAATACCGTGTGTGTCTCAAAACAAGAAATGTGGAGACTGGAGAGGACACTAGATTAGTGGGTAAGTTGGGGGGTTGCAGTCACATGAGTGACACAACCAGGCGGGCTAACTACACATAAAATGTAACACGTTGTTAACATGCGACGAAAACTGACACATTTTTGTCTTGTTCTTGTCTTGTCAGACAAAAATTGGCATTTGTGTTGTTTTAGTCTCCAAAGATATGTTTTTAGCTCGTTATTATCTCGTCATCGTCATGAAAAAATTGAAATATTTTCGTCATAGTCGTTGTTGAAAACAACACTGGTGCACAGAGATATTGGACTGTGCCATTGATTTCTGTAAGTCTTTAGCAGACACTATAGGGTTCTTTTTTTACCTCTCTGAGTATTCTGCGCTGAACTCTTGGCATCTTTGGTGGACGGCCACTTTTTGGGAGAGAAGCAACATTGCCAAACTCTCTCCGTTTGTAGACAACTTTTCTGACTGTCGATTGATGATCATCCAGACTTATAAAAATGGTTTTGTATCCTTTCCCAGCTTTGTACAACAATTCTTGATCGCAAGTCTTCAGTTTTTTTGACTGAGCCATGATGCGCCTCAGGCAATGCTTCTCATCAAGACAATTCTTACCAGGTGTGTGTTTCATAGTGGTCAGGGCAGTTTTAAACCACTCATCTGTGATTGGGAACACACTTGATTTTAATTGTTAGGTAAAAATTTAATTTCAATTGCTCTTTTAGGCTACTGAGGCAGAAGGTTCACTTATTTTAACTCCCTTTCGTCATTGTTTGCATGCTATCCTCATTAAAATATGGAAAACCTATAAATGTTTGGATGGTTTTAGTTAAAGACAGTTTTTTCATCTGTGTGATTTTGACACAGATCACATTTGATGGTGATTTTATGCAGAAATGTGAGAAATTCCAAAAGGTTCAGATATTTTTTTCATACTACTGTATCCGTTGTTTTTTTTTTTTTGTTTTTTTGTTTTTTTTTTGTTTGATTGTTCTCCGTTAACTTGAGCTGATTCTTACATTCATGCTCAAACGACGTCACGGACAACAACCTAGTGCTCCGCTAGCGCTGGCGGGGAATGGTTCAAAGAACAAGAATTAAAAACCAGATGATTGACGGTCAATGTTTACATCATGATAATTATTGCTCAGTCTGTCCCACGATGAAGTCGAAACCATTCGGAAATAAAAAAAGGTCGAATGATTTCGGACCGGCACGCCATCATGAACCTGTATAGCCTGTACACGTGGGCTTCTTGCTTGCACACACTCGCGTACTTGGAATATATCTGCCTCGTTAAATTCATGGATGGAGTTCTCCGCGTGACAACCGCAACGGTGCGCAGTCTGCAGCCCAGATGTTCCGCTCCGTATGGGGGCTCGGCCTCACCGATCATAGGCGAGAAGCATAGAGCGGAGGGAAGGAAAAAAAAAAAGAAATATAGTCCAAGTGTTTCTGTACAATTTTTCGAGGAGATTGGAGAGCCTACGTCTCCTTTCTTTTGCTGCAAGAGTCCTCGGATGCTCCTAATGAGTGGGAGTGATATTGAATAAAAGTCATTCAGATACACTTTGAAGCAAAGTTCCCCACTCTTTTAAAAAAAAGTCTTTTTTTGTTGTTGTTTTTGTATTTAACAGGAGTCTCTGTGATGATGGATGTGAATGCATGCATGTAGCGCGTGTTTGTGTGTAAAATAAGTTGCTCATTCTACAGTCCCTGACAAAAGTCTTGTCTCTTATCCATTTTGTAGAAACAATTTCTAATAACCTGACTTTTAATGTTTCAATTAGTTTCAGAAATGGCTCTTATGAAAGCTAAGACCCTCCCAAATGATGTTGAATGCACAAAAATATGTTTCGCTGAAAGATTTATCATTTAGTGAAGACGTAAAGGTCAAATTTTGGCAAGACAAAAGTTTTGTCGCCTACAGAAAGTAGTGTGAAAATTGAACAAAAAATGTACTTCAAATAGAAAAATATGTTACATAACAAGCAATTCGGGTGCTGTGGGATCCAAATTTAATATTTTGTATTACTTCCATGGGCTTCGGCAAGGATTCGTACGTCTTTCATGCCTCACAGAGTTCATCAACATTCTTGGGTTTCGTCTTCCATGCTTCCTCTTTCATCCTGTTCATGTCTAGTGACTGGGCTGGCCAGTCCTGGAGGATCTTGACCTTCTTTGCCTTTAGGAACTTTGAGGTAGAGATTGAAGTATGCGATGGAACACCATCCTGCTGCAGAATTTGTCCCTTTTTATGGTTAGGAATGCAAGAGGCAGCTAAGATTTGTTGGTATTTCAGACTATTTATCTTGCTTTCCACACTGCAGATCTCTTGCATACTGGATGTAACCCCAGACCATGATTTTGCCACCACCAAACTTCACTGTTTTCTGAGTGAATCTCGGATCCATGCGGGCTCCAGTAGGTCTCCTGCAATATTTGCGGCGACTTAAGTGTAATTCAATGGAAGATTCATCTGAAAAATCCACCTTTTGCCACTTTTCTAGCATCCATCCTTTTGACAGGCTGTGGGCCTTGTCAAATGCCACATGTTTTTTTGAATTGTCTGCACCCTGAGAGATAAATAGTCTGAAATATCAACAAATCTTAGCTGCCTCTTACATTCCTAACCATAAAAAGGGATAAATTCTGCAGCAGGATGGTGCTCCATCGCATACTTCAATCTCTACCTCAAAGTTTCTCAAGGCAAAGAAGATCAAGATCCTCCAGGACTGGCCAGCCCAGTCACCAGACATGAGCATCATTGAGCATGTCTGGGTTAGGATGAAAGAGGAAGCATGGAAGACGAAACCCAAGAATGTTGATGAACTTTGGGAAGCATGCGAGACTGCTTTCTTTGATGTTCATGATGACTTCATCAATAAATTTTATGAATCCTGGCCGAACCCCATGGATGCAGTCCTTCAAGCCCATGGAAGTCATACAAAATATTAAATTTGGATCTCACAGCCAGGGGCAATCGTATAGGGGTGAAATGTGATACTGATTCTAAGGGCCCTTGCCCTGATGGGGGCCCATAAAGAAAATTAGAACATTAGGTAATCGTTTGCAAATTTAAAAATTAATCATTATAATTTTAATAGGAATAAAACGAAGGGTGTCATTTTCTTGTTTTGTTTTTGGCAAAAAGTGAACACCCAGACAGCATATCCTTCCTTCGTTCAGACCGGGAGCAGCGGTGCGCATTTACACCAGTCAATGAGTGTGCGGTAGCGCAGAAATGTTTTCAAAACAAAAATCGGGTTTTCAAAAGAGGAAAGAAAACAAAGCAAAACAGGAGATGGGTAGAAAAGGCCAACACGATGTGACAAAGTATTTCGAAAAGAAAGGTTGGTGTCTTGAAAATTAACCTGTTATCTCACTCCGTAAGAAATACAGGATTTTCCTCAGGTTTTGCCTCAATGAGCGACATGCACCTATTAAAAAACATGAATTCCAAATAATGACGGCATATTTTGGCATCCTACACATGTTGAAAGTTGGTGTGGAAATGTTCTTTTATAAAATCGGTTTGAATCCAGTTTGTCAAGAATTTATTGAATTTAGTTTGCCATCAATTGAATTTAGTTTGTTAACAAGGGACCTCGCTTCGGAGCTGTAGCCTATAGTGGAGATCACGAGTTTCCAGATGAGGCTAAGCCTACTCCATAATGAAATACTGTAATTGTTTGCTAGCTAGTGTTTGCTCCACTTTTAGCTTACATTTAATCTGTACAGCAGGCAAACCCTTAGCAATCTCTTCATACTAAAAGTTGTATACTGTATACTAGAGATGTCCCGATCGATCGGGTCCGATCACGTCATTTTCAAAGTATTGGAATCACCAAAAAAATATCGGACATACCTTTTATAAATATATATACAGTATGTATATAATTTTTAAAAATTAAAACGTTTTCTAATTGTATTTAACGTTAGACATAATATGGTACACTCATCCAGAGTCTTTAGTTTAGGCTTAAGGTAGGGTTATCAAATCTATCCCGATAACGGCGGCAATTTTTTAAAAAAATGTATCACGTTATAATATTTAACGCAATTAATGCATGCGCTGCACAACCCACTCACGCATTGTCGCGCTCATTCTGTAATGGTGGCGTTTTACCTATATAGAGAGCTAAAAGTCAGCGTAAAAGGAGTAGAGTGAATTTTGGCAGCCTTTGGAGCCTTTTTTTAATTGGCGAAAGCCTTACAATCCCTCTCCCTACGATTAGAAATAACGTGGGAAGCAATGTGGGGAAGCAAGGTAGTAATTAATCTTTTTCTTAACACCCTATGTTAATTCCCAACGCAGAGAAGATATATCAATTGGTAGCACTAAGCACAGTCATGGTTGCACTTCCCATCATGCATTTGGGCATGGCTAAAGTATCATTTACTGAAAGTTCAACAAATACACTAGATGGCAATATTTAGTCATAATATACAAAGTCACATTTATCATTTAAGAATTACAAGTCTTTCTATCCGTGGATCCCGCTCACAGAAAGAATGTTAATAATGTAAATGCCATCTTGAGGATTTATTGTCATAATAAACAATTACAGTACTTATGTACTGTATGTTGAATGTATATATTCGTCCGAGTTTTATTCATTTTTTTCTTAATGCATTGCCAAAATGTAGCCAATATGATCGGGAAAAATTATCGGGAATGATTGAAATTGAATCGGGACCAAAAAAAACCAGTAGGATCAGGAAATATCGGGATCGGCAGACACTCAAACTAAAACGATCGGGATCGGATCGGGAGCAAAAAAACATGATCGGAACAACCCTAGTGGAGATCGCGAGTTTCCAGATGAGGCTTAGCCTACTCCATAATGAAATATTGTAATTGTTTGCTAGCTAGTGTTTGCTCCACTTTTAGCTTACATTTAATCAGTACAGCAGGCAAACCCTTAGCAATCTCTTCATACTAAAACAGTTGTATACTGTAATGTATACTGTAGTATAGTTAAGTTCAAACTAAACATATATTCCAAGTTATTCGTTATGGCATTTGCTTTGAGAATATTTTTAGTTAAAATATATTTAGATTGTAAAATATGCCCTTCAGTACATTTCTTATAGATGATATCAGTCTATTCATTATTGCTCTATACGCTGTATGTTTACATAAATATATTTTCATCTTAAATTAATGCAGAAAATGCACAAATTAGTGTGTAAAGATTCACCAGAATGCAGGAAATTACGTAGTTGATACTCTAAATGTCCCATCAGCGCCCCTGCTCACAGCACCCGAATTGCTTATGTTATGTAACATATGTTTGTATTTGCAGTACATTTTTTGTTCAATTTTCACACTACTTTCTGTCGGCGACAAAACTTTTGTCTTGCCAAAATTTAACCTTTATGTCTTCATTAAATGATAAATCTTTTTTCGGTGACAGAACTATATTTTTGTCCATTCAACATCATTTGGGAGGGTCTTCGCTTTCATATGAACCATTTCTGAAACCAATTGAATCATTAAAAGTCAGGTTATGAGGAATTGTTTCTACAAAATGGATAAGTGATAAGACTTTTGACAGGGACTGTACAAGTGGACTATCAGGCAGCAGACCGTGTTGCAAGAGCCCGACTCGCCAGATTGACATCCCAGTAATAGCGCTTTAAAGAAAAGAAAAAGGCCACCGTCTTTGTACTTTTGTGGTAAGTCTTTGGAGTCGTTAAAGTTCGGTGAGGGCGTCGGGCTAAGCTAGCCGTAAGATAGACGTGGCGTCAGCTCACAGGTACACCTCCCGTCGCGTAAGAGTACCGCAAGAGGTGGGCTTGTACTCTCCGGTGGGCGCCATTGGGATTTCCTCGGTGGGATGGCCCAGCGTCTCCTCCGCGACTCCGGGCGAGCCGTACGGAGGCGAGCCGTAAGACGGGGAGCCGAAGGCCTCATAGGAGGAGGAGGAAGCCATCTTCTTGCTAAGTAGGTTGCGATTACGGTTGCCCAGCATGTGGCCGGCGGCGGGGTCTCCGTTGGCCACGGCGCCCATAGCCCCCATGGCCCCCACAGCGCCCATGGCCAGGGTCTCTTGGCTGCCGGGCTGCTCTTGGCTGCTGCTGCTGCTACTGCTGCTGTTGCCGCTCATGAAAGTGGAAAGCTTTGGTTGTTGGGGTGTGGTGGTGGACTTGGATGGCCGCCGCTCGGGCGACGTGCGGACAGGCATCCAGCAGGAGTCAGAGTGGCCGTACTCGTCGCATTCCCGGGTGCACTTGCCGGTCATGGCTACGTCGGGCAGTGGCCGCGAGTCTGGTGAAGAGGAAAAGGCAAAACAAGGCGTAAGGGCATTTTGTTTCTTTTCAAGAACGTTGAATATTCAATGATGAATGAACATCTAACACTGTGTTAAGTAGTGACGGAGTGTGAATGCAGTTGCCAGAATCGTGTCTTGATGTCGCAGTATTTTTAAGGAATAAAAGGGTTCAATGATTATCTGAAGAGTCCATTCGGCGAGTGACAACACTAATATTAGTTCTTTGGTTTCAGCTATCTTCAGTGTCCAGTGCGGCAAATAAGTATTTAGTCAACCACCAATTGTGCAAGTTCTCCTACTTGAAAAGATTAGAGTGGCCTGTAATTGTCAACATGGGTAAACCTCAACCATGAGAGAATGTGGAAAAAAAGGACATTGTTTGATTTTTAAAGAATTTATTTCCAAATTAGAGTGGAAAATTAGTATTTGGTCACCTACAAACAAGCAAGATTTCTGGCTGTCAAAGAGGTCTTTCTTCTAAGGAGGCTCCACTCGTTACCTGTATTAATGGCACATGTTTTAACTCACTATCGGTACAAAAGACACCTGTCCACAACCTCAGTCAGTCACACGCTAAACTCCACTATGGCCAAGACCAAAGAGCTGTCGAAGGACACCAGAGACAAAATTGTAGACCTGCACCAGGCTGGGAAGACTGAATCTGCGATAGGTAAAACGTTTGGTGTAAAGAAATCAACTGTGGGAGCAATTATTAGAAAATGGAAGACATACAACACCACTGATAATCTCCCTCGATCTGGGGCTCCATGCAAAATCTCACCCCGTGGCGTCAAAATGATAACAAGAACGGTGAGAAAAAATCCCAGAACCACACAGGGGGACCTAGTGAATGACCTGCAGAATGCTGGGACCACAGTAAGAAAGGTTACTATCAGTAACACAATGCGCCACCAGGGACTCAAATCCTGCACTGCCAGACGTGTCCCCCTGCTGAAGCCAGTACACGTCCAGGCCTGTCTGCGGTTCGCTAGAGAGCATTTGGATGATCCAGAAGAGGACTGGGAGAATGTGTTCTGGTCAGATGAAACCAAAATAGAAGTTTTTGGTCGAAACACAGGTTCTCGTGTTTGGAGGAGAAAGAAGAAGAAAGAACACCATACTCACTGTGAAGCATGGGGGTGGAAACATCATGCTTTGGGGCTGTTTTTCTGCAAAAGGACCAGGATGACTGATCTGCGTAAATGAAAGAATGAACGGGGGCCATGTATCAAGAGATTTTGAGTGAAAATCTCCTTCCATCAGCAAGGGTATTGAAGATGAGACATGTCTTTCAGCATGACAATGATCCCAAATACACAGCCAGGGCAACAAAGGAGTGGCTTCGTAAGAAGCATTTCAAGGTCCTGTAGTGGCCTAGCCAGTCTCCAGATGTCAACCCCATAGAAAATCTGTGGAGGGAGTTGAAAGTCCGTGTTGCCCAACGACAGCCCCAAAACATCACTGCTCTAGAGGAGATCTGCATGGAGGAATGGGCCAAAATACCAGTGTGTGAAAAGCTTGTGAAGAGTTACAGAAAACGTTTGGCCTCCGTTATTGCCAACAAAGGGTACATAACAAAGTATTGAGATGAACTTTTGGTATTGACCAAATACTTATTTTCCACCATGATTTGCAAATAATTTAAAAATCAAACAATGTGATTTTCTGATTTTTTCCCCCCACATTGTCTCTCATTGTTGAGGTTTACCAATGTTGACAATTACAGGCCTCTCTAATTTCCAAGTGGTAGAACTTGCACAATTAGTGGTTGACTAAATACTTATTTGCCCCACTCCATATACTGAACCAAGACTAACCCCGACTCTGTTCATGTTATCCTGGAGGCAACCTTGGTATTGCCTTCTTTTGTTGATTCTGCTTGTGATTGTGGCACTAAGCCGGCATAAATAAAAGCAATGTTTTGTTTTCATGCAAGCCACGACAGCAAGTGAAACAGGAGACACCAATGAAAAACGAGACGACTCCGCCGGCTCGGACAGCAGCCTCCAACTAAAGAACGGTAGCGTGAATAAGGGTTTGAAATCATGTCATGCTTTAAAACGTGTTTGTGCTGAGGCGGCGGGGAGGAACAATGAACAACTGAAGACATCAATTTGCGTTTGATTTAGCCTTGCCGGAGTGCGCGAGGGTGTTTTTCCCAGAAACCTTTCCTTATCTGCTGATTGACAGCTGGCAATCACGTCTTGATCTAAGTAGCTTTAAAGATTTGCGTGGCTTAAACGTCCTGCTATTCTCTTAATCCACTAATTAGGGTTTTGACCAATTGGCTAAACCGGGCGTCGAGATTAACGATTGCGTTACGAGAGCGTTTAAAAGACTTGACGAGAAATAACAAAGCGGGACGGTAGACGTCTGCGACGCATCGCTGCACGGGTGGCGAGAAATAAATGGAAGTCTGTTTTTTGTTTTTGTCGTTTCTCCGTGATGTTTGATGTAGTATGCTCATGAAAGGATGCATGGGAAATCAAAATCAAGCGGCGGCGGGGAGTGCAAACCAAGCCAAGCATGCCTTTGCCCAAAAACAAAAGAGTTGGTATCGTGGCTTACTTTTAATGCTCTTTTTCTCCTGTAAAAGAAAGAATACAGAACAGAAATCACTTGTTCTGTTTGTCACAAAAGCATTTGCTGCATTAATAAACCAGGGATTCATAACCAGAGGACACAGTCAAGAATAAATCGTAGTCTTGGGTTTGTCTCGAGTGCCATTCCGTTTCAGGTAATCCATTTTCGAAAACGACCCCGAGCATTGCTAGCCAAACCTCAACGAGGCTCAAACCAAAATGCAATCACTTTAAGCAATAGCCATAGACTTCATAATGTTATTGACGGGTCAGATTCCACCTTGAAGTAGGGGGGCCATCCAACAATCCGCTTCAATATTTGGCAGTCGGTTGCAGCGACACATGCAGCGATCCAATGCCGGATTGATGTTGAAAAAGTACGAAAGCTGTGCCGCATAAAAACAGGAAGGATTGTCTCAGGAGTGATTTGTTCGAGGATTCAAGGTAATATATTTTTCGTTTTTTTTCAAAAGAATTTTCAACGTAAAAAGCAAAGCACTCTGTTTACACGTCAGCCGCCACATTGACTAACAGACGAGCATCGTACTACGACATATTTACATAAAATAAATGCTAATTGCATGTTTTTTTTTTTTTTTTTTTTATGCTTTTAACCAAGAATCGACTGTTTTACGTTCATATCTGTAAATAATTCAGGGATTAAAGCATTTCTTCACAAGAACTTTTACCGGAAAAGCTCTGTTTATATATGGCGGCCGCCACATTGACTGACAGACTAGCATCGTACTTCGACGTATTTACGTAAAAAAATTGTAACTGCACGTTTTTTTTTTGCTTTTAGCCAAGAATCGAGACTGTCATACGTCCATATCTGTAAATAATGTAGGGATCTAAGCATTTATTCACAATAATTTTCACCAGAAAAGCTCTGTTTACATATGGCGGCCGCCACATTGACTGACAGACTAGCATCGTAATTCGACATATTTTCATAAAATGTAACTGCACGTTTTTTTGCTTTTAACCAAGAATCGAGACTGTCACACGTCTATATCTGTAAATAATTTAGGGATCTAAGCATTTATTCACAATAATTTTCACCAGAAAAGCTCTGTTTACATATGGCGGCCGCCACATTGACTGACAGACGAGCATCGTAATTCGACATATTTTCGTAAAATAAATGCTAACTGCACGTTTTTTTTTGTTGTTGTTGTTTTTCCTTTTGCTTTTAACCAAGAATCAAGACCGTCTTACGTCCATATCTGTATAAAAATTCTGGGATTTAAGCATTTATTCACAAGAATTTTCACCGGAAAAGCTGTTTACATTTGGTGGCCGCCACATTGTCTAACAGACTAGCATCGTACTACAACATATTTACGTAAAAAAATGCTTTTTGTTTTTAACCAAAAATCAAGACTCTTATGTCCATATATATAAAGAATTGAAAGCATTTATTCACAAGAATTTTCAACGCAAAAAGCTCTGTTAACATATGGCGGCCGCTACATTGACTAAGACTAGCATCGTACTTCGACATATTTACGTAAAATGCGAACTGCACGTTTTTTTGTTGTTGTTTTTTTTTGTTTTTTTTTTAACCAAGAATCGAGACTGTTTTACATCCATATCTCTAAAGAATTCAGGGACGTAAGTATTTAATCACAAGAATTTTCACCTGAAAAGCTCTGTTTGCATATGCGGCCGCCACATTGACTGACAGACTAGCATCATACCATATGAATAAAGAATTCGGGATTTAAGCATTTGTTCACAAGAATTTTCGCCGGAAAAGCTCTGTTTACATAAGGCGAGCTACATTTACTAACAGGCTAGCATTGCACTTCGACATATTTACGTAAAATAAATGCTAACTGCATTTTTTTTTTTTTTTTTTTTTTTTTTTTTTTTTTTTTTTTTTGCTTTTAACCAAGAATCAAGACTGTTTTACATCCATATCTCTAAAGAATTCAGAAATGTAAGTATTTAGAAAGACTACAATCGTACTTCGACATATTTACATAAAATAAATGCTAACTGCACGTTTTTTTTTTTGCTTTTAACCAAGAATCGAGACTGTCTTGCGTCCATATCTGTAAAGAATTCAGGGATTTAAGCATCTATTCACAAGAATTTTCACCGGAAAAGCTGTTCACATATGGCGACCGCCACATTGACTGACAGACTAGAATTGTACTACATTTACGTAAATTAAATGCTAACTGCACCTTTTTTTTTTTTTGCTTTTAACCAAGATTCGAGACTGTTTTACATCCATATCTATTAAGACTTCACTGATTCAAGCATTTATTCACAAGAATTTTCAACGAAAAAAAGCTCTTTGTCTGTGATTCCACTCCGTCAGCTTTGACAGCCTCTGCAACAATGCAGGCCCCCTTAGTAATCGGCCACGCGCCCCGTGTCAATATCATTATGAAGTCTATGCATTAGCTAATCCCACGAATTCAGGTGCTACCTCATTGACTGTGCTAAACTCATACTAAGCTGCTAAACTGAAACTGTGTTAACTGTTCATATCAAGTCGCCACGTGAGCTCAAGTCAAGGCGAAAAGTTGAGGGAAATCAAAAGATGTAATGCGATGACATGACAAATGGTGTGAGAAGACCCTCCCGCAGCCTGCACAAAGACAGCTATCACGGAGACAAGCGGACGCTGATTATCCCGCTCATTTAAACCCACAGCCGAGCCACCAGCCAACCCACAATGCAAGGCGCTAGTTTCAAGACCGCAGTGCCCTGCGACTGATTGCTCATCCATTTGACAAGTCTTTTCTAAGTCCTACGCAACTCTGGGTCCAGGGCCAAAACCACCTGGGAATGCCAAATTATTCAATTTTTTTGGCCAATCAGTTTTTAGAACGGGTACCATTTAGCATTGTTAGCATAGTCTGAAATCATTGACTTGTTTCCAGAGTGACAAGTATGATCATGGCCAGGAATAATGGACCTAATTTCAATTAGTTTCTCACTATAGTGCTGCAACGATTAATCGATTCAAATTCAATTGGAAAAAAAAAAAAAAAAAAATCCGAATTGTTTCAGAATTCATTGAAAGTATTTGTATTTTATTGATTTCAGTGGATAAACTGCCCTCTAGTGGCGACAATGAATATTGACTCATTTCACATGGCTTAATCCAGCTGCTCCTTGTTAAGACCGACGTAAGCTAAGTTTTTGTTTGAGCTAATGTTTTCTATTATGCATTCTTAATTTAGTTTATTGGTATATATAGCCGTTTTATGTTGGGATATGTGTTTAAACCATTTGTTAAGAGAATTGTTGAAAAAAATGTTAGCATTTTATAGCATTTAACCATTTATTGCCAAATGTATCACATTTGCCACACCTAAAATGTCATGATTTTGAGAGTAATTCAGAATTTTTACATTTTGGGGGGGGGGCATGATGGATGCAAGTCAACACATACACCTGCATGTTCCATGAGGAAAAAAACAAAACAGGATTTAGCTAGAGTTATAGATATTAAAGCGCTTATTACACATTAATTTTGACATTTCTATTTACAAATTTGAAAAAAAGGTGTCATTAGGACCTTCTTTTTCAAACTTTGAAATTCTCAGATAATTGCTTTATGTTGCAGGTCTTTAAGGGTTAAGCTAGCGGACTTTTGCTATGGAAGTTAGCCAAATTGTTCTTTTGTTGTACTGAGATCTTCATTTATTATTATTATTATTTTTTTATATACCGTCTTAGGCTCAGCTCAGGTATTTAAATTTTCTACGTTCCTTATCTGACTATTATTCGAATGAACCAGTTCATCGATTAATCGACGACTAAAATAATCGATAGCTAGCTAGCTACGTATCTCACTAGCGATGTTGTTTTTGCCAGCTTCTTCAAATTGTCTTTTGGATAATACTACTTACTATTATTAGTCTTAGTCATATTTTAGTCATTCAAAACTGTCTTCGTCTAGATTTAGTCGACGACTACTCAAAATGTTTTTGTCTGTAAAATTCAGAAGTTTTACTCCAAAAATACATAAATAAATGTTTACAACTATTTCAAATGAACATTGACAGAGGAGCACATATTCTAGCATCTACAAGCACAATGCTAACTTGCTGTTGATAATGCACACTCAGCAGAAAACCAGTACATTGTTTTCAATTTACCCACCTGGACGCCAAGGACTGTCGGTTACAAAAAAAAAAAAAAAAAAATTGTCCGAGAATTAGCCTAATGCTAAACCGAACGTGAATGCTATGCTAACGTTACGAATTGCATTTAGCATGTGTGACACCTTTAATGGCTTTAGCCACATCACATATATATTAATAGCATTGCATAGTATATTTAGTAACATTGTATATTCTTTCTTGCCAAGATAAGAAAACAAATATTTCCGTGTGTGTGTTTCAAAACAAGCAAGCCTGGAGACTAGAGAGGACACTGGCGCAGCACGTCACATGAGTGACACAACCAGACACTGCTACGATGCGGGCTAACTACACATAAAATGTGAACATGTTCCGTGAAGAATCCAGAAAGGGTTATTTGATTGTGGCTTTCTGAAAAAGGACCAAATTTTTACATTTGGGCACTCCTGCAATCGTCACACTTTGTCTGTTACAAACTGACCCCGGCCCCTCATCAAAGAAGGAAAAAGTTATGTGGCCCTGACGGGAAAAAGTTTGGGGACCCCTGATCTATATGAACTGGGAGATCTGGCAGCGAATGAGCATTCCTTAACTTTCGTGGAAATGGAAATATATCGTTTCGTATGTAGTAGACGTATGTGTAGTATTACTACCAGTTTTTCAGTGTATGAATAGGAATCATGTATCGGTAACTACTGTAATTTTCGGACTATAAATCTCTACTTTTTTTCTCATTTTGAATCCTGCGGCTAAAAGTCCAGTGGTGCTTATTTGTTGATTTATTGGGTAATAGGTAATATGACAGCAGCGTCATAAGTAGAGCTGGGAATCTTTGGGCACCTAATGATTCGATTACGATTCAGAGGCTCCAATTCGATTATAAAACGATTATTGAAGCATCCCCCTACTTTTTTTTTTTTAATTTTTAATGTTTTGTACATTAGTTCCAAACTTTTTCAAAAATCCTCCCAGGCTAAACCAAACTATTATTTCAGTATCAAGTTAACATGTAACAGTAAACAAATATACAAAAATAACAGTAAATAAAAAACTCCAGTCCCCATTCTGTATCAGCAGCTTTAAACTACATTCAATTAATTTAATGTTGTGAATCAACTGTTAAAGTTAAAATTGCTCCCGTTATTCCATAATTTCCCTTCTGTCTACTTTTGTCAAAGTTTTAAAACTATTTTTAATAATTTAAAGATAGATTCAAGACAAGATTCTGCCGATTTAGGAGTATTTTAGATAAAAAGTTAATTAGGTTCGCTACAAAAGAGCCTTCTAGAGAGGTCTACTGCTTTAAGATGGCGGCTCTTTACTTACGCCGGAAAGTCTGTCATTTCGCATCTCTGTTCCACAATACATGTTCTAACACCGACGTCTGTCATTTTGCATCTAGTTCTACATATATATGATATCAACTATAGCCGTATGTTTGTAGCAACTAGCAACTGGCCGTTGTTTGTAGCGGCTGTCAGCCGCAGTCAGGTATGATTGTTTTTTTTATCTAGCGGCATGAGTTGAACATGATATTTACTCTTGGTCCGTTCCTCATTGCGTCCCAAAGACCGCGCTGACTATGTTTTACTTCTGCTTTACCTGGTACAATTCAATAATCGGAATTTGGATATTTGTGAATCCTTCTCGAATCTTTCACGGCCGAATGGCGAATAATCTAAGAATCGGAAATTTCGCACACCTCTAGTCATAAGACCGTCATAGATATGACACTATCATGGGCATTACTAAATGCTTAGGACCGATGTCACTAAATGTCATCCGACAAATTACGTCACTAACTCAATTTATGTCCAGTTTGAATCTTTTATATCCATTTAAAAGTAAGATATTTGCCAAATGACATGATTATGACATAACAATGCTCATGGCAGTGTCATGTCTTTTTAATGACAGTCTTATGGCACCGCTGTCTAATAAAGTCTTGGTAACACTTTATAATAACTACCCGTTTTACTAGTTAATAGATCATTAGTAAACTGTTGATAAATGATTTATTGTTGATGTGTGAAGTATTTGTTAACAGTTTGTTAAGCATTTACAGGGTGTTCTTAACCTGAAACACAGTTTGTGTAGAAACGTTTCAGGTTTTTGTAACGTTTGGCATTTCTATCTTTTCAGGTTAAGAAATGCTCACTTCAAAAGAAAAGGCATTTGATAAGGCATTTTGCAGGCGGCGTTCATGTTGCACATTTATGAAAATCTGCCATTGAACCAATAAATATTTGTACTTTGTATATTTAACCAATAAAACTTATGACCATCAAATAGCATGGGCATTTAGAATGGGGTCAACCATATTGGAACACCCTGTAAATGCTTAACAAACTGTTAACAAATACTTCACAAATCAACAACTAATCATTTATCAACATTTTACTAATGATCTATTAACTAGTAAAACGGATAGTTATTATAAAGTGTTACCAAAGTCTTACTACCATAATAAGCGTTTAATGAAACAACTGGAACAGTAACTGAAGAAATAATTAGCACAGAATGTGAATTTTAGTTATTTACATTTGTATTGCTGCTGTAATGCATGCTAGGAGGCATGTATGATGACAAGTGTTGATAGGAGTGATGGCCAAACGAAGATTCTTGATGCAATAAAGCTTCGCAGCCAATTGGTTCAAAGCTTCATGGTGGTTCATTTGGTCTTGTTAGTCTTATGAAGTGTTACCGGTTATCTTTTAGTGTAAAGATCCCATATCCCTGCAACTTATGGTCCAGTTCGGTGTAGGCTTATACTCTGGTGTGCCTTATCGTCCTAAATTTCGGTACTTGACAAAATATTCCTACGCCACTGGCCGAACTAGTTCCTTGCTGACCGATTTGAACTTCTAACCATACAAACGGAGTAAGCCGAGGAGCCTCTGTATCAATTTAGTTTCAAATGGATTTTCAAGGTTGCTTCCATTTAATAATCTGGACATGGCAAACAGAACCGAAAGAAAGTGCTCTTTTGTCACTTGTACAATCAGCCACTGTATGACACAATACGAGTGGGGTCACAAGCCTCGCTGCACCGCTAAAAAGCCAAGCAAAGAGGTCTCTTCTCTCACAGGTTTCGCCCCTGGGGCGCAGGCCTTATTTGCTAGCCATGAGACGATCTCTACCGCTCGGGGGTGAAGTGCTTTCAGCCGAGGGGAGGCGGTAAATTCATAATGGCTTTCAACACAGCCCATTTGCTCTCCTTCAGTCCAGAAAGAAGAAAGGAGGAGGTCTTGCAAGGTGGATGGAGGGATCATTTATTGCGAGACTTTGGCAAAATGTGATGCCCTTGAATGAATAAAGCAGGCAAAGCGTTGGCTTTGCTTTGCATCCATTCAGACTATGCAAGAAACTAAGGGTGACGTTGCAAGGACAGAAGAAAGGAGAATTAAAGGAGAGTGACAATGCTCCGAGTGGAGCGGGGTCAGGGCCTGGGAGATGCGAGGCAGCAGATTGAGCCGAGAAGACAGCATGGCTGCCTCTGGGCCGTCATAGGCCAAACACTGCCAAAAGAGAGCAGCGAAAAGGAGACTCGGGAAGACAGAACCGGAGAAGGAAGGATCGGGGTCGGACTTTGACAGGAGATCGCGCTACGCGTCCAATAAATCCTGGCATGTTCGCGACTGCGTTCTCATACGTGATCTTATCAATCCGTTTACTAGTACTAGACAGTTTGAGGTTGTGCTTAACTCGTTGGTTGCCGGTTATGACGATAGACGAAGCAGATTGGTGCTAAAAATTATTGCTCAGACTGAAACTCAGGAAGCAGATCAACATACCTATTGTTGGAACTGCTTTAGTGGCAATGTAGGACATTTCAATTTACGTGTTTTACGTTTCATGGGACAACACTGACAAAATGACACTTTAACACAATGAAAAGTAGTCTGTGTGCACCTTATATAATAGGGTTAATCTATTTTCCCCTAAAAAAAACCCTCAAAATATAGCCATTAATATCTAAACCCCTGTGAGTACACCCCTTAGAAACTACATCCCTGAATGTCCAAATTGAGTACTGCTTGTCATTTTCCCTCCTCCAAAATGTCATTTAACTCGTTACAGGAGTGCTGTCAGCATTGCTGCAGAGATTGAAGAGGTGTGTGTGTGTGTGGGGGGGGGGTTCAGCCTGTTAGTGGTCAGACCAGGGCCGTGCAGAGACCAATGGAAGGGCAGGTGCTTATAGATCAAAAGGGGCACATGAACAAAAATTTAATACACTTTACAACAACATCCAGTTTAACCAGCTTGACAGTATAATTGTCTGTGACTGTGACAGACTTTAATTGGGAGGGGTGAACAGTAAATAGAAATCAACACTGTCGTCAACACTTTCTGGCTATGACTCAGTCTGTGCCTCATTTCTTCCTTCAACCTCTATATCAAAACTTCCTTACTCGTTGTTAATCTGCGAGCAAACCAAATTACATGTTCACTTAGCCACCATCAGCCTTTCCTTATTAGAGAACTTAAAGATGTGTACCCTTCCAGATAAATTTGTGAAGAGAATGGACAAATATGGTTGCCTATAGAGAGTAGACACACACGGGTTGAAACAGCCTTGGGGCGGTGGGTAATTCATGATTAAAGTAGAAAACTATATAGGCGAAAATTATTGTTAGGAATTAAAACACCCAGAGTATTCTATTCAAATGACAGTCACAACGAGAGAAACCTCCCACCTTATCGGGAATGAAACCATTTGCAGTCAGAAACCACTCGAGTCTCAAGGTTTAACGTGCACACGGGGTTCGGCAGATGCGAAGCTAGGCCTATCAAAGCTGTGCGCTGCCTTTTTATTTTACAAAGTCACATGGTCAGAACAGTGGGTGTGTGGTGCGCGATAATTGGTTAGTTCAGAGTGAATCAGCTCTAACTGCTTCTCCTTATTTGGTTTTGTTTCTCATAACTGGATGCTTACTGTGAAACAGAAGTGAAACTTATTACAGCTCAACTTGGGAATTTTCAACAGAAAAACATCGTAAGTTACGACATTGGAAACTTAGCTGTAGCTGGCACGAAAGGGAGTGAAGATCCGAGTCCACAGAAAGTCTTGCATGCAAGCATATAGTTTCACAGCAGTTAATAATTGTGTTTTATTAGCATGAATAAAATATATTCTTTCACAATTAAATTTTTCTTTTAAAAAATCCCTACAATAAACCTGGTGTAAGAATTTTCACAATAGTATTTGCTTGAACACTGTTTAATAGGGTAACACCGTTTTTTTTTCAACCACCAGATGTCCTTAGACTCCTCACTACACACCCAGGTCACAGAGGAACATCGTGCGGGGGGTTATGCACCGGCTTTGGGGCACACAGACTGCTTTAAAAAAAAAAAAAAAATCCCACTTAAAAGGGGCACTTTGGGCATGTCGGGGCAAAGGGGCAGGTGCTCAAGCACCCTCCGTGCCCCCCCCCCCCCCTGCATGTGCAGGATGCCTCTTCTGAAGACAGTATACAAGAAAGCCCGCAAACAGTTTCAACAAACCACATGGATTACTGGAGCCATGTCCTATGGTCTGATGAGACGGGCGGGCTTTCTTGTGTACAGTCTTCAGAAGAGGCTTCCTCCTGGGGGTGACAGCCATGCACACCAATTTGATGTAGAGTGCGGCGTATGGTCTTAGCACTAGCAGGCTGACACCCCACCTCTTCAATCTCAGCACCAATGCTGACAGCACTCCTGTAACG
The DNA here is from genome assembly GCF_030265065.1 of Corythoichthys intestinalis. NCBI lineage: Eukaryota > Metazoa > Chordata > Actinopteri > Syngnathiformes > Syngnathidae > Corythoichthys > Corythoichthys intestinalis. The sequence goes on along the minus strand of NC_080407.1, from coordinate 44,637,266 downwards.
AGTCACATGACATTTTGAAGGGAAAATGACAAGCAGTACTCAATTTGGACATTTAGGGATGTAGTTTCCACGGGGTGTACTCCCGTTTGTTGACAGGGGTTTAGATATTAATGACTATATTTTGAGTTATTTTGAGGGGAAAATAAATTAACTCTATTATATAAGCTGCACACAGACTACTTTTCATTGTGTCATTTTGTCAATGTTGTCCCATGAAAACAGATACCTTAACTCATTTGCTCCATAAAACGTATAAATATGTTCTATTTTTAATTGTTTCAGTGTCCCAAAGATGTATTTAAACGTTTTTTTTTTTTTTTTTCTTACAAGAGACATCTCTGGGTTCTGATTCAATTTAGCTCCAAAGCACAATGCTGAAAATCCATTTTAAAGCAATAAAACTGGCCACTGCAGGGCAGTAGCGCATTTGGTAAGACCTGCAACCCGATTCAAAGGCAACGAACGGCCGGGGCGCCGGCGGAAGACGACCGAATGGAGAACAACCTAGAGCAGGGGTCCCCAACGACCGGTCCGTGGCGCATTTGGGGCCGCGCAGAAATGATAAATAATTTATTAACGACTGCATTCTGGCCAATTGACTTTGGCCTGTGCCGCTTAACACACCAATACCCCTGTCTACTCTAGATATACACCTACAGGATAGGAGGTCGTCATAGAAATGCATTGATTGAGCTGTTAGCACTAAATCTCGTTTTGTATATCTATGCGAGCTTGGACTCGATAATAACGTATGACGTAGGTCGTCGCCAATCACATTTCTTCCCGGAAATAATTAACCCCCACACTAGAATGACTGAATAACAGACGTCTTTGGGCAGACTTTTTACGGGGAAAAGGGAACCTGACGAGCTAGAAGATGTGGCTACAACCTCGAAGAAAACAAAATTTATGCTACTTTCCAATCACTAAAGACCCACGAACTGCGAAGGAGTGAATTCGTGACCCGTATGTGAATAAATCGAGTGATTTGAGCATGTCTGTGGAACAGGAATATCAGCTTGTAGAGATTGCAAATCACGGCGACTTAAACGTACATTTGAGACAACTCCACCGAAGTTCTGGATTAAAGTCATTTCGGAATATCCTGACATCGCTAGGAGCGCGCTGAAAAAAATGCTACAATTTCCAACATCGTGTATTTGTGATGCTAGCTTCTCTCACTCTCCCATCTCGGGACCATCTCGTCTCACCGAAGCAAACTCAGGCCTCCCACTGATTCAGCGGGTGAGTTGTATTTTTTTCCCTGCACTTAACAAGACGGGGCGAAAAACAAATGCTATTTTATATTTGCTGTATTTTTCTGCCGCACATTGCCGGTGTTCTGACAAAGTTGGCATGCGCGTAACGTTAAAAAGGACCACAAATGCAGCGATTCCTAAGTACACACTACAGACTTTCTTTAAAGAAAGGAAGATTAACTTACGTTTGCCATGTTAGGCGCACACAACAACTGCACGTAGCCCTCTCACTTAACGACTTCGCCGTGTCGTTAAGCATTAATTTACGCCATTTCCGTGTTGCACATGTATGTTTGTGATGTAAATAGTTTTTTTAGCACCGTTGGATATCATTGAGAGTCCAACTGAATATAAAAGAGGGCTTTTTTCACCGCCATAAAAGCTTTGGGAGCAAAATTTTATAAGGGTGCAAAATATGACAGGACACCGGTCCGTGAAAAAAAAGACCCAAATCACACCGGTCCGTGGTGCAAAAGAGGTTGGGGACCCCTGACCTAGAGGATGCCTGGGATGCCGGGCGCTGGACAACCGAGCAGAACGACCGAGCAGAACGACCGGGACCACCAGTTCAGCGGACGATGCTGTTGAGTCCGTGCTGCTCACCGAGCACCCCACAGAGACAAAAAAAAATCCATCTTTATGAGACAGGCGGCGATGAGGGAACCCGGCTGTCGCGGCCACAACAGCGTCATCTCTGTTACAGTGCTTTGCAAAAGTATTTGGCCCCCTTGAATCTTGCAACCTTTCGCCACATTTCAGGCTTCAAACATAAAGATATGAAATTTAATTTTTTTGTCAAGAATCAACAACAAGTGGGACACAGTCGTGAAGTGGAACAACATTTATTGGATAATTTAAACTTTTTTAACAAATAAAAAACTGAAAAGTGGGGCGTGCAATATTATTCGGCCCCTTTACTTTCAGTGCAGCAAACTCACTCCAGAAGTTCAGTGAGGATCTCTGAATGATCCAATGTTGTCCTAAATGACCGATGATGATAAATAGAATCCACCTGTGTGTAATCAAGTCTCCGTATAAATGCACCTGCTCTGTGATAGTCTCAGGGTTCTGTTTAAAGTGCAGAGAGCATTATGAAAACCAAGGAACACACCAGGCAGTTCCGAGATACTGTTGTGGAGAAGTTTAAAGCCGGATTTGGATACAATAAGATTTCCCAAGCTTTAAACATCTCAAGGAGCACTGTGCAAGCCATCATATTGAAATGGAAGGAGCATCAGACCACTGCAAATCTACCAAGACCCGGCCGTCCTTCCAAACTTTCTTCTCAAACAAGGAGAAAACTGATCAGAGATGCAGCCAAGAGGCCCATGATCACTCTGGATGAACTGCAGAGATCTACAGCTGAGGTGGGAGAGTCTGTCCATAGGGCAACAATCAGTCGTACACTGCACAAATCTGGCCTTTATGGAAGAATGGCAAGAAGAAAGCTATTTCTCAAAGATATCCATAAAAAGTCTCTTTTAAAGTTTGCCACAAGCCACCTGGGAGACACACCAAACATGTGGAAGAAGGTGCTCTGGTCAGATGAAACCAAAATTGAACTATTTGGCCACAATGCAAAACGATATGTTTGGCGTAAAAGCAACACAGCTCATCACCCTGAACACACCATCCCCACTGTCAAACATGGTGGTGGCAGCATCATGGTTTGGTCCTGCTTTTCTTCAGCAGGGACAGGGAAGATGGTTAAAATTGACGGGAAGATGGATGCAGCCAAATACAGGAACATTCTGGAAGAAAACCTGTTGGTATCTGCACAAGACCTGAGACTGGGACGGAGATTTATCTTCAAACAGGACAATGATCCAAAACATAAAGCCAAATCTACAATGGAATTGTTCAAAAATAAACGTATCCAGGTGTTAGAATGGCCAAGTCAAAGTCCAGACCTGAATCCAATCGAGAATCTGTGGAAAGAGCTGAAGACTGCTGTTCACAAACACTCTCCATCCAACCTCACTGAGCTCGAGCTGTTTTGCAAGGAAGAATGGGCAAGAATGTCAGTCTCTCGATGTGCAAAACTGATAGAAACATATCCCAAGCGACTTGCAGCTGTAATTGGAGCAAAAGGTGGCGCTACAAAGTATTAACGCAAGGGGGCCGAATAATATTGCACGCCCCACTTTTGTTTTTTTATTTGTTAAAAAAGTTTAAATTATCCAATAAATTTTGTTCCACTTCACAATTGTGTCCCACTTGTTGTTGATTCTTGACAAAAAATTAAAATTTAAATCTTTTTGTTTGAAGCCTGAAATGTGGCGAAAGGTTGCAAGGTTCAAGGGGGCCGAATACTTTTGCAAGGCACTGTATGTGTTGCTATCAAAAGCTCTATTTGTCTTGTTGTTTGTTATTTTGTAAAAGGAAAATATTAAGATTTTTAGGATGTAACTAAAGCAAAAAATAGCTGTTAAAGTTAGTTATGTTTGAAATGTATGCTTTCACAAAAAGCTCAATTTGTTTTTTCATCAGAAATTGGAAAATTGCTCAAACTAAGCTATTTTCTAATGCTGATTTCTAAAGAATGGAAAAAGATATGATTTTTTTCCCTGCTGAAAGAAATAATTTTTAGTGGGTTCCATGTTTATATAGCAATAGAACATAATTATCTGTGGGCCTTGCAAAATCAGTCAAAATCCAGTAAAACGGCCGGGAGCGAACTACTGGGAGTGTACTCATTTTTGTGATAAACTGTAGGTGAATTTGCGAACAACCCCTGAAATATAAAACAAAGCCATGTCTTTTCGTCCAAATAATTTGATTTACTCCAACTCCGCCCAGTTCCCAAGAAACCTCTTAAACACTTTAACCTCCAAATGTAATTTATTCGCATCCGCATGATTCCGATTTGAGGGCAAAGAGTAATAACGGGCTGAGCGGAGTGGAAAAACGCACAAGAGGATGCCTTTGTGAGAACAAAGCTCGGCAAATGGGCTCGCGATTGCCTCCAACCCTTCTTCAAAGGCCTTGGCGTTCAGATGGATCCATTTGGCGCGTCGGAGCAATCAGTGCCGAGATGACAGTGTACACTGTCGCGCGTCGTGCCGATGACTTGGAGCCGCCGAGGAGGGCGATATGAAATATTTATCCCGCTAAAACCAACTGCCGCAAATCGTAAAGTCACTGCTGATTCGAGGAGACGGGCGACAGAGAGAGACAGCCAAACTATGGGAGGGGGGGACCATAGGTGCGACTTATAGTCCAGAAAACACTGTATTTGAAATGAACCTTCAGTCCGAGTAATTTGTTTCCCGGCAGCCGCAGACAATAAGACACACTTTCATTTGAGAAGACAAAGACAATATACATGGAGGGTTGGCGTGTGTTTAGAAAATGGTAGGGCTTTCTTTGCTCTTCATGAGCTTGTGTGCGTGTTTGTGCGTATTCCTTCCTAAAAGTGCTTTTTTTTAGTCAAGAACAAGTCATTGCTTCTTATCACCCTCGGCCAGGTTCTCTTGCACAATAGCCACTTTTACAATGTCACGCAATTATTTGTCAAACTGTAATTTCTATAAAACGGGGCCTTGAAAATGAACTAGAGAGTCCAATTGGGCTTAGAGGAGCCACCTAAATGCGAGTCATGGAAAAACGTAATGCGTGACATCTGATATGGTTGACGGATGCTAGGGATGAAATATAAAGAGATGACGAAGTAAAACTGATGAGTGCTGCAAGATGGCGTAGGTTTGGTCTCAACGTTGGTAGGGACGATGTAACAGCATAACCTGCATGTACTCCTTTTGTTGATAACGGGACATTGATAAGACCAAACAGATTGAATGGGGGTTAGGGCTAAATTTCTCTTGAGTATTGTGTATTTTGGGAGGTTCCTTCTGATGATGTTTCTGTCGCAAATATTGAATAAACAGGCGGGAAATATTGAGGTAATTATCGAGGTTTGATTGATCAAATATCTTACTAATATAACCAGTAAATGATTATTGTTTGCTATACCAGGTTGTAGTATAATGCTTAAGTGTTACAAAGAGTAAAAGAGGGTCGGGGTGACAACTGCCTTGCTTCATGGCCGCATCATTGCGTAACTAGACCTTCCGAGGCATCTTCAGCACCTGGCGTCTGGACTTTCGTCTAGACCTTCGAGGACAATTTTCCATCCGAGGACATCTTCCATGGCCGCAGCGTTGCATAACTGAAGTGTCTGAGTCATTTTGACTGTTTACATGAGCCCTTGCTTACACACGTGTACTTACTTAGTTCCACCTACATGCACACACATATCCAATCGAAAATCACATGGGTGTCTCCAGCTTGCTCTCCCCCCTCCCTCAGGGCGGCACCCATTTTTTAGGACAAACCCCTAAATAAAATACCAAGGAGGATTTTTTTCTTTAGATCAATTTTGGTGACTGTCACTAGTCACTCTTTTGCTCTCCTTGGCCAAGAAAACTGAGTGTCTTCTCTCCTTATTTCTGGGTAATTTTACAAATGTCTACCTAAGGATCTATTTTTGATATTTTTGAACTTGACAAGTATGTACTGAATTAATTGATAGGCTAAATGATCAATGCTAAATAAATCTGTATTGACTTATACTAACTTTCATGCGTATCGGTTCAGGTGATACAACATTCAATTCAAATCTTTGTTTTCAAAAACTACTCAAGAAATATTTTGAAGTGCAAGTCCCTTTCTTCTAGGGGACACTGGAGCACCCCACTACTCATACATGCAGTGTATCACAAGAGTGAGTACACCCCTCGCATTTCTGCAGATATTTCAGTATATCTTTTCATGGGACAACACTGACAAAATAACTTTAACACAATGAAAAGTAGTTTGTGTGCAGCTCATATAATAGTTAATTTATTTTCCCTTCAAAATAACTCAAAATATACCCATTAATATCTAAACCCCTGGCAACAAGAGTACTCACTTTAGAAACTACCTCCGTAAATGTCCAAATTGAGTACTGCTTGACATTTTCCATCCAAAATATCATGTGACTCGTAAAGATGTCCCGATCGATCGGCATACTGATCGGCATTTTCAAAGTATTGGAATCGGCAAAAAAATATCAGACATGCCTTTTTTTTAATATATATATATATATATATATTTTTTTTTTAATTAAAACGTTTTCTAATTGTATTTAATGTTACAGACAAAATGTCTTACACTCCTCCAGAGTCTGTAGTTTTGGCTTAAAGTAGGGCTATCAAATTTATCGCGTTAACTGAGGTAATTTTTTTATTTAATTATCACGTTAAAATATTTCACGCAATTAAGGCATGCGCTGCATGACCCACTCACGCATTGTCCTGTTCAATCTATAATGGCGCCGTTTTACCTATATATAGAGCTAAAAGGCAGCGTAAAATCAGTAGTGTATTTTGGCAGTCTTTGAAGCCATGATTTAATTGGCTAAAACCTTGAAATCCCTCTCTCAACAATTAGAAATATCGTGGGAAGCAATGTGGGGAAGAAAGGTAGTAGTTGATCTTTTTCTTAACACCCTATATTATTTTCCAAGTCAGAGAAGATATATCAATTGGTGCGCACAGTCATGGTTGCACTTCCCATCATGCATTTGAGCAGAGCAGTTAAATGGCTACAGTATCATTTACTGAAAGCTCAACAAATACACTAGATGGCAATATTTAGTCACAATATACAAAGTCACATTTATCCTTTAAGAATTACAAGTCTTTCTATCCGTGGATTCCTCTCACAGAAAGAATGTTAATAATGTAAATGCCATCTTGAGGATTTGTCATAATAAACAAATACAGTACTTATGTACTGTATGTTGAATGTATATATTCGTCCGAGTTTTATTCATTTTTTTCTTAATGCGTTGCCAAAATGTATATGAACGGGAAAAATTAGCAGGAATGATTGGAATTGAATCGGGAGAAAAAAAAAAATAATAATCGGATCGGGAAATATCGGGATCGGCGTATACTCAAACTAAAACGATCGGGATCGGATCTGGAGCAAAAAAACATGATCGGAACAACCCTAGTGACTCGTTACACGAGTGCTGTCAGCATTGTTGCAGAGATTGAAGAGGTGGGGGGGTCTGCCTGTTAGTGTTCAGATCATACGCCACACTCTACATCAAATTGATGTGCATGACACATACGCCGCACTCTACATCAAATTGGTGTCATGCACACCAATTGATGTAGAGTGTGGCGTATGATCAGAGCAAAAACCGGCTGACCCCCCACCTCTTCAATCTCTGCAGCAATGCTGACAGCACTCCTGTAACGAGTCACATGACATCTTGGAGGGAAAATGACAAGCAGTACTCAATTTGGACATTTCGGGATGTAGTTTCTAATGGGTGTACTCACTTTTCTTGTCAGGGGTTTATATATTAATGGCTATATTTTCAGTTATTTTGAGTGGAAAATAAATGAACTCTATTATATAAGCCTCACACAGACTACTTTTCATTGTGTCAAAGTGTCATTTTGTCAGTGTTGTCCCATGAAATGATATACTTAAATATCGGCAGAAATGCGAGGGGTGTACTCACTTTTGTGAAACACTGTAATTATGAGCAGTGTTGGGAGTAACGCCGTTATAAATAACGCCGTTACGTAACGGCGCTATTTTTTCAGTAACGGGGTAATCTAACTAATTACCTTTTCCACCGTTACAACGCCGTTACCGTTACTGACGGTCAAAAGCGGTGCGTTACTTACTCTGAATAAATTGAAGAAACTACCAGCCGTGTCGATTCGACTCTCTGCTCTGTTGATTTGTCAGCCAAGACTTGGGGTGCGTTCAGGTTCGAGAATAGCGCACGTACTTCTGACTCCAAGCTGTTTGTCCCTGCTCATTCAATTGGACAATGCTTTCCAAAGTTTGGTAACGTTTCTCTGTTTGCTACACCTGATGCTAGCCTCGTTCCCATCTCCCACTGTCAGCCAGCAATAATTCTGCTTCCATCTTGAGGACGGCAGACGCTTTGAAAGTGATGTGAATTGTTGGGAAACGAGCCTACCTAAATGCAGCCCCTCGAGAGATATGATGGAAGTGATTGTGTTTGGCTGAGGGTTAGAGTCATGTGTCGTAAGCCAATCAGAGCCGGTGATTTCACAAGCAAACCGGAACAGCGCGTGCGGCATACACACACACACGCAAAACAGATGCACAGGGTCGGGATGGCAGAGCATTCAGAATAAAAATTGTCCTTTAAGAGGTGGAGATATAGACACTATTTCAAGTTTGTCGAAATTAAAGGAAAGAACCTGCATGTAATGTGTAATTTATGTCCCGGGGCAAAGCTTTTGTCGACATCTGTGGTAAGCAATTCAAATCTGCTGAAACACCTAACAAGTTAACTACCTGTCTGTTCTTCTCAATTCCACTGACTCAAATACTGCTCAGAAAATTTCAAATTCTTTGACATACAAGTTTTTAAGTAATGGAAATAGTAACTTTTACTATAGAGAAATTCAGTTACTCCGTTACTTTTTGGAAGAAGTAGTGAGTAATGTAACTAATTACTTTTTTAAAGTAAAATGCCCAACACTGATTATGAGTAGTTTTGTAGGCTAGCAAGTTCACACAGTTTAATGTTACGCTAACTCTAATGCTGGGCGGTTTTTCAATAGCAAAATTAGTGGTGTATTCCCCACCTCACAACATCTTTTTCCATTACTTGTAGTGGCTACTGCTGTCCCAAAAAACTTCTAATATCCCTCCTCTTCAAAGAGGGCAGAGGAGGCGACATGTTGTCAACAAAAATCCGCTAGGGGTGTGTGTGTGTGTGTGTGTGTGTCGTAGGGTGAAAGGGGGCGGGGTCAAGTCATCAGCCAATCAAGTGGGAAAAAAATGGACCGGCACATTCAGCAAGTGAAAAGGGATAAATGGAAGTCTGAACATAATGAAAACAATTCACTTAAGAATTGTTGCGTCAGTTCTATTCTTACGACATATGGGAACACAATCTGCATTTTTATTATATTACGTATAAATTAGGCTTGTTCCGATCATGTTTATTTGCTCCCGATCAGATCCCGATCGTTTTAGTTTGAGTATCTGCCGATCCCGATATTTCCCGATCCGTTTGCTTTTTTTTTTTTTGCTCCCGATTCAATTCCAATTCATTCCCGATAATTTTTCCCGATCATATACATTTTGGCAATGCATTAAGAAAAAAATAGGGCTGTCAAACGATTAAAATTTTTAATCGAGTTAATTACAGCTTAAAAATTAATTAGTCGTAATTAATCGCAATTCAAACCATCTATAAAATATGCCATATTTTTCTGTAAATTATATTTATATTCTGTAAAATTGTTGGAATGGAAAGATAAGACACAAGATGGATATATACTGTACATTCAACATACGGTACATAAGGACTGTAGTGGGCATTTAACTCTACTGTCATTTAAATCTGTCTATGCTGTCCTCACTCCGCAGCATCTACTTTTTCCAAAGCTAGACAGCTAGTGAACGACGCCTTAATAATTAGACTTCTTCCTTTTTCATCTGATTTATTAATAAAATGGCCTCAAACCATTGTCCTCTTTAGACCATCGTAAAACTAAAAAATAAAACTACTCAAGCATTGCATTAGCAACAACATTAGCTTAGCACGCTATACAGGTTCACTAAACATAAACAAAAAGCGTCTCATACAAAAAATATAACATTTCGCTTACTAACATAATATGTACATTCTTTACAACAACCATACTTACGGACAAATCTTGTCCAAGGATCATATAAGCACAACATTATCAGCCCGAGACGTCATGCAGCCATAATGAACTGGCAAGAAAACAATAAACCATGTCGCAAAGCGACCACAAGAGTTCGCTGTTGGACAGCACAAAAAGCCTTGCTGTAAAACTTACCAAAAGGCAGAATACTTTCTGAGCGGGACATGTGCGTTAATTGCGTCAAATATTTTAACGTGATTAATTTAAAAAATTAATTACCGCGCGTTAACGCGATAATTTTGACAGCCCTAGAAAAAAATGAATAAAACTGGGACAAATATATACATTCAACATACAGTACATAAATACTGTATTTGTTTATTATGACATTTAATCCTCAAAATGGCATTTACATTATTAACATTCTGTGAGAGGGATCCACGGATAGAAAGACATGTGACTTTGTATATTGTGACTAAATATTGCCATCTAGTGTATTTGTTGAGCTTTCAGTCAATGATACTGAAGGCCATGCCCCAAAGCATGATGGAAAGTTGAACTATGACAAGTGGAACCATTACTGTGCGTAGTGTTACCAATTCATATATCTTCTCTGCGATGGGATACAGAGATGCCGATCGATCGGGACATCTCTAGTATAAATATATTACATATCTGAACTCTATATACACCACAATGTTTCATATGTAGGGGAAACCCTGAGGTTGGTGGGGACAATTTGAGTATTCTATTGTTATGTCCCTACCGTCCCTATGCAAACCTACACCCTTGAAACCAACGCCAGGCGATTGCTGCATAGGTGCCGATAAATGTGAGTTCCCACCGCAATTTTAAGCCGACGAGATGAATCTCAACTCGCCTCTTGTGTGTTTCCACGCCGCCGATCCGAGCTCAAAAGGCTCGTCTGTTATGATATTGTAATGAGATGACACTTGCCCCAGGTAACCTCAAAAATGATCAGACAGACTCCCTCAAGGACTGACGCCGACTGAGAAAGTTGAAAATAAACCGCATCAGTCGGCTCGGCGCTGATGAAAGCGCTAAAAGGATGTGTCAGTCAGCAAATAGGTTCATCTTTAATGTATCCTTGAATCTGACCAGGGTGCCCTTGTTGTTTCAAACCTTCCGCAGAAGTAAGGCTTCCGGTAAATTCAGCGCCGAGGCCTTCCGCTCTACTTCCAAAGTCATCTGATCATCAATTTAATTTGCCGTCTTGTTTGAAAACACGTCGAGTATCTAAAATTGCGCTCGGTGGGAATGCGGATCTTTGATTTCTCAAGAGCCTTAAAACATTATCCAGGGCTTTCTAGCCGGCTGAGCGATGCGGCCAGATAACGCCAAGGTGTCCTGGATTATGGAGAGATAGGCCACGGTTTGTCCCCTCCAGGAACGCCGCATTAGATTTCCCGCAGAGCTGTCACCTTCCCTGTTCACTCGGCGTCTTTGAATCCCGCGACTTTGAACCGACTTCATTTTTCAATCCACTGGAGACCAGAGGTAGAGGGTCCTCTCCTGTAATCTGCTTTCGCGGTTATTCGTCAGCATTCAGTCTTTTGATACTCGAATATCGGCGCCGCTTGTGAGTGTTTTGCCGCTAATACGTGCACTCGCAGACCCTCCCTCGCCAGGCGGGTTATCTAAGCAATATCAAGCCCGTGCCAGAGTCGTACCCAGTGTATTATTTAGAACGCTGGGGGCCCAATTTGTCACTCTGGTGGGCGCGTGGCGGGTGAATATCCTTTCTGAAATGTATTTTTCACACCGTCTGTCGGCGAGATCAAAGCGGCAGCCGCCCGGCGATTCCCCCTCCCTTTCGTCTCTTTCCCCGAGCTGATTCCCACTGACAAAATCAGTCAATTCAAACAGAGCGGATCCCCTGTTGAAACAACAAAAAGGAGGGAAATAGATTAGAAGGAAGAGATTCGTATCATGGGTGGCTAAGCTCCGGATAGGTAGATAGTAACTAAAGATTCTTTGGTTTGTTGAAAGCGCGAATGTCTAAAAATATCGCCAGCGATGTTTCCATTCACATGAATTTTACGCGAAACACGAGAAATGACATGAATCGGGTAGCTACAGTCTCGCCTAGGAATTACAGAAAGCCTACTCTATTATTTATCCACCACAGCCCACCATAGCTCCTTTTTAGCAAAGCTCTTGACCGATTGATTTTTCCTGCATTTTTTTCTTTCTCCGTCTTTGATTCGAAACCTTTTGGTTCTTCGATCAAAGCCGACAGACTCGCGATTGTAGGAAAGTCTCTAAAATATCCTGAATGATTATCCCGTGGTGTTGGATGTGATCCGAGAATTGAGTAGGTTTGCATAGGGATGATAGGGACATAACATCCTCAGGGTTTCCCCTATACATCAAATATTGTGGCGCACTGCCACACCAAAATAAAAGCAGCCATGCCTTGCAAAAGAGATGTTTTCCTTTTAAGGGCGTGTCAAACTAGCGCAGCCTAGTGTGAAGGGTTAAGCGCCAACCTATTCATTGTGGACTGTAATGTCCGTAACTATGTGCAGCCCCCGTAAAAGACTATTGGACTGGGGAGCTCTGTCGTAGAGGGAAGCGAGTAGGAAGAATGGGAGAATTGGCGAGATAGCGGTCGCGGCAGCCCACTGTTATTTTGTTATTGTTTTTCTTTAATTTTGAATGAATTGTGTCGAGAGGCGGGGCCCAAAATAGTCTTGCTCTATTTTCGGAGCGCCGCCACGCTAATGTCAACAACGCATCCAATCACAGAGGAGCAGGCGTTCTTTCACATCTGTGCTATGAGGCTCTTTCGGCAGACAGATACATGCAATCATGGCTGACGAAACCTTGATAAATGCGCTTTTTTTAAGTTTCGCGAGCTCTAGGACACTCAAAAAATGACTCTCATACCTCTCCTTGCTAAGCTAAATGGTACCTCGATGTGTCTTTGTGTGGAAATGTAGTTCACAAGCAACAACAACAAACTTTTCACCTTTTCATTGAAACTAGTAAAACTACATGGCTATTAGAATTTTCCCCTACTCCTAGAAATGGTTCCGTTACAGAAGGACTATTATTGTTGTGGTAATTTAGTACGTATAAGGGCCAAATAAAAGGAAAAAGAAGAACTACGAGATGTAAGTCGTACTATTGCTTGGAGAAAAAAGTATTATCACGTAGGGTAATGTACGTAAAATGCGGACCCGATTACAGCTACATGTACAGTAGCTGAGAGCTATGACATTAGCCTAGCTAATGAAATACTTCAATCTTTGTTATGGTTCTTCTTTGGAAAAAAATGTGGAAAAAAAACTCATTTGTCATTATATGACACAATTTCGCTATGGCATGACATGGTGAGGCTGTTCAACGCCGATGCGGCCCACCACCAAAACTTCAAAAAATCCTAGCGGAATCCCTGACCCTTTAAGCAACCTTATATGCATTCTTATCGAGTGCAGTTATACAGGTAATTTAGATTGTCTCCCCATATTTTGTAGGGATAGAATTGACCCTACCATTATTAAGTGAATTACTTTATTATGTTCAAACTGACATTTACCCCTTTTCACTTGCTGAATACGCCCGTCAACCCCCCCACACCCCCACACGCACGTTTGATTGGCTGATGACTAGACCCACCCCCGACACACATGCACGCCCACACTCACACACCAACGACAAAAATACATGTCGACAACATGCCGCCCGCTTCGAAGATGAGGGATGTTAGAAGATTTTTTTCGGCCAGCAGCAGCCACTGTCAGTATTTTAAAAAGACTCCAATGCTGTGGAGGTGGGAAACACCACTAATTTTGCTACTGAAAGTCCGACCTGCATCAGAGTTAGCATCACATTCAATTGTGTGCATTTACTAACCTGCAAAACTCGAGTAGGAAGTTGCTTACAGAGAAGCGTCCTTCTGTTTTTGTTTTGTACTTTTAACGTTAATTAAACTGAGAAATGTAAGGAACTCTGCGGGACACTTTAGGACCAGAAAAATGACACGTTTGATTGGCTGATGGCTTGATCCACCCCCTTACACTCACACAGCCCCGACAGAAATACATGTCGCCTCCTCCGAAGATGAGGGATATTAAAAGTTTTTTTTTCGGCCAGCAGCAGCCACTGTAAGTAATTTAAAAAGACTCAAAGGAGTAAATGATGTGGAGGTGGGAAACACCACTAATTTTACTACTTAAATTCCAACCTGCATCAGAGTTACCATGAGGGATATTACAATTTTTATTTTTTTTTTGGCCAGCAGCAGCCACTGTAAGTAATTTAAAAAGACTCCAATGTTGTGGATGGGGGGGAAAGACCACTAATTTTCTTGAAAGTCCAACCAGCATCAGAGTTAGCATAACATTCATCTGTGTGAACTGGCTAACCTGCAAAACCCTATTAGGAAGCTGCTTAGAGAGAAGCGTCCTTCTGTTTGTGTTTTCTACTGTTAAACTGTGAGAAATGTAGTGAACTCCGCTGGACACCATAGAACCGGGGTCCTCAATTAGCGGACCGCTCATGTTAAAAAAACCTTTTTCTTAACACATTATTTGTATGAATCTCCGATCTATCACTAAGCGCTACTATTCTATCGCTAAATTCGGTTTTCATTTTTAGTCAAATACCTTCCATGTTCCCACTTCTGTTGTCATCTCTATGACAACGATGCACTGATTGACTGAGAGCGCCTGCATGCTGCTAGCTAGAGTGGACGGACCGCAGCATTGTGAAACACGAGTCACACTCGGCACTTTGCAATCTGTTTGTTTACACTTGACCGAAATGAGTAAATCAACCCATGCTTGTTTAAAAAAAAAACAAAAACAAATGTGGACCTTCAAGATTTGAGGACCCCTGCTATAGAACCAGAAAAATGGCATGTTTGATTGGCTGATGACTTGACCCACCCCCAACACACACATGCACACTCGCACAGCCCCGACAGAAAAACATGTTGATAAAATTCCGCCCCCTTCGAAGAGGAGGGATATTAGGTTTTTTTTCGTCCAGCAGCAGCACCTATAACTATTTTAAAAAGACGCCAATATTGTGTAGGTAGGAAACGCACCACTAATTTTGCTACTAAAATTCCGATACCCGTCCCATACATGCACGCTCACATTCACACAGCCCGGACAGAAATATATGTCGACAAAATGCCGCCTCGTTCGAAAATGACGGATATTAGAATTTTTTTTTTCGTCCAGCAGCAGTCACTGTAAGTATTTTAAAAAGACTGCAATGTTGTGGAGTTGGGAAACACACCACTAACTTTGCTACTGAAATTCTGACCTGCATCAGTTAGCATAACATTAAACTGTGTGAACTTGCTAACCTGCAAAACTCGAGTAGGAAGCTGCTTACAGAGAAGTGTCCTTCTGTTTTGGTTTTCTACTTTTAATGTTAATTCAACTCTGAGAAATGTAGTGAACTCTGCTGGACACTATAGAACCAGAAAAATGGCACATTTCATTGGCTGATCACTTGACCAACCCCTGACACGCACACTCACACAGCCCCGACAAAAATACATTTGACAACACTCCGCCCCCTTCGAAGAGGAGGGATATTGGAAGATTTTTCGGCCAGCAGCAGCCACTGTAACTATTTTAAAAAGGCGCCAATGTTCTGTAGGTGGGAAACACACCACTAACTTTGCTACTGAAATTTCGATGTGCATCAGTTAGCATAACATTAAACTGTGAATTTGCTAACTTGCAAAACTTGAGTAGGAAGCTGCTTATAGAGAAGTGTCCTTCTGTTTGTGTTTTCTAGGGCTTTCAAACGATTAAAATTTTTAATCGAGTTAATCACAGCCCAAAAATGAATTAATCGTAATCAATCGCAATTCAAACAATCTATAAAACATCCCATATTTTTCTGTAAATAATTGTTGGAATGGAAAGATAAGACACAAGACTGATATATACATTCAACATCCTGGACAAAAGTACTGTATTTGATTAATATAACAATAAAACAAGATGGCATTAACATTATTAACATTCTGTTAAAGCGATCCATGGATACAAAGACTTGTAGTCCTTAATAGATAAATGTTAATACAAATTATACAAATTTTATATTAAAACTCCTCTTAATGTTTTTGTTTTAATAAAGTTTGTAAAATTTTCAATCAAAAAATAAACTAGTAGCTCGCCATTGTTGATGTCAATAATAATTATGGTGCTGAAACCCATAAAATTAGTCACACTCAAGCGCCAGCAGAGGGAGGCAAAACACCAAAAAACACAAGTAACAAGTGGAAATGACACTTTGCTGTCATTTTAATCTGTTTGACCGTGGCATGTGCGTGAAATGCGTCAAATATTTTAACGTGATTAATCTAAAAAATTAATTAACGCCCGTTAACGCGATAATTTTGACAGCCCTAGTGTTTTCTACTAGGGCTGCAGCTATCGAATATTTTAGTAGTCGATTAATCGATGGACTAGTTAGTTCGAATAATCGAGTAATCGGATAAGGAACATGGAAAAATTAAAATACCTGAGCTGAGCCTCAAACGGTAATTTTTTTCTTATTTTAATGAGGATCTATGTACAACAAAAGAGCAATTAATTGGATGATTGACAAGAACAATTGGCTAATTTACATAGAAAAAGTCCACTAGCTTAAATGCTATAAAATGCTAAAGTTTTTTTTTTTTTTTTTTTTTTTTACCATAAAGTCCCCTAGCTTAAATGCTATAAAATGCAAGTTTTTTTTTTTTTTTTTACCATGCTTTCAACAAAGGGTTCAGACACATATTTCCCACAAAAAATGGCTAAAATACCTATAAACTAAATTCTGAATGCATTAAAAACCATTACCTCAAACAAAAACGTAGCTTACGTTGGTCTTAACAGGGAGCAGTTGGATTAGCCGTGTGTAAAGATGCAGACCAAAGGACAGTGTATCCACCCTAATCAATAAAACTAAATCCCATCACTTTCAAAATAAACCATTACAGCGCCACTTTCATTAAACGAATACTCGAAGCAACAAAATTTAATTTGAATTTTTTTCTAATCGAGTACTCGAGTTAATCAATTAATCGTTGCAGCGTTATTTTCTACTGTTTAACTGTGAGAAATGTAATGAACTCTACCTAAAACTATAGAACCAGAAAAACGTGAGCAAGAGAGACGGGTGCTGCATAACCGCATATGTTGCTCACACAACATAATCATGCCGCGAGCTCCCCACACTAGCGTTGCGATCGACGTAATGAGCATCCTTGATTTAGCATTTCAATTAAATAGGTTCATATTGGTGAGAAATGTACTCCTGACCCCCATTCACCCAATCTGTTTGGTCTTATTAATGTCCCATCCCGAGCAAAAAGTGTACATGCAGTTTATGCTGTTTTATCGTCCCAACCAACCTACGCCCTTGATATACAGTACTTGAAATGCTGCTTTCAATGAAGTTGTAATTCTGAAGCCGGTTTTTCCTCGAGCGCCACACGATTAGTATTCTGCCTCCGACTCGTCTTTCGTTTCCTTTCACCCCGAGAACCTCCCCGGGGGTGTTGAACCCGGTGCATGTTAAGCGATTGGCCTTCAAGAGTCTGGCCGCCTGGGGGTTTCCGGAGCAAAATAAGCGCGGTGGTATCTGAGAAGAGCGGATAGGGACCCTTTTAGTATACCCGCCCACCCTTGTAAAAAATGATCAATCTCATGAATTTTCCAATAGGGAGTCGTTGGCCGATCAGCAGAGACACTGGCAGATAATGAGAGAGACTGGCGGGGGGTGGAGAGTCAGTGAAGAGTACATTTTCAAAGGTATTGAAGGGAGATTGAGCGAGCATGAGAGGACGGATTAGGATAGACAAAAGAGCAGGTGAGCTTTGATAGACAGAACGAGGGAACGCAAACATCAATGTCGGCTTAGATAAGAAAGAGCTAAGCGAGCGAGAGGAGCAGAGGAACGGACAATGGGGAGGGTTTTTTTGTATTTTGTATTTTTTTTCTCTAAATGTGCCTTTCACGCTATGCATCCCACATCTGAAAGCCGACGGCACATTCTGGCTGCAGTAGAGCGAGCTAGATGTTTGGTTTTTTTCTTTTTTTCAAGGCTGAGCGAGTACCGGTAAGCTAGGTAGACATGAGAGATTGATTGGTGGGCCTGTCCTAAATTTGAGGTCTGGTACAGCCCGAGGGGGATTTCTACACTACCAGCCAGTGTGGTATGTAAATGTCATAGAAGTCAACGGAGCGAGAGGCTGTCTGTCTCTGTTGCTTTGACAGGACATTGCGGGTCAGGTGCATTTCTCAGCTGTGTCGCTGTCAGTGCCAACACACATACTTCTCATGTATGTCAATTGAAGGGGACTCCTCGGCCAAGCTGGATCAGAGTTAAACGACCAGGTTCCCCGTCGGTGTTTATACCAACTTCAATGTCAATCCTGGTGCCGTGTGTACAGTGGATCACAAAAGTGAGTACAACCCTCACATTTCTGCAGATATTTAAGTATATCTTTTCATGGGACAACACTGACAAAATGAAACTTTGACACAATGAACAAATTAGAGTGGAAAATAAGTATTTGGTCAACTACAAGCAAGATTTCTGGCTGTCAAAGAGGTCTATCTTCTTCTAACGAGGCTCCATCTGTATTAATGGCACCTGTTTTAACTCATTATCGGTATAAAAGACACCTGTCCACAACCACAGTCAGTCACACTCCAAACTCCACTTTGGCCAAGACCAAAGAGCTCTTGAAGGACACCAGAGACAAAATTGTAGACCTGCACCAGGCTGGGAAGACTGAATCTGCAATAGGTAAAACACTTGGTGTAAGAAATCAACTGTGGGAGCAATTATTAGAAAATCGAAGACATACAAGACCACTGATAATCTCCCTCGATCTGGGGCTCCATGCAAAATCTCACCCCGTGGCGTCAAAATGATAACAAGAATGATGAGCAAAAATCCTAGAACCACACAGGGGGACCTAGTGAATGACCTACAGAGAGCTGGGACCACAGTAACAAAAGCTACGATCAATAACACAATGCGCCGCCAGGGACTCAAATCCTGCACTGCCAGACGTGTCCCCCTGCTGAAGAAAGTACACATCCAGGCCCGTCTGCTTTTCGCTAGACAGCATTTGGATGATCCAGAAGAGGACTGGGAGAATGTGTTATGGTCAGATGAAACCAAAATAGAACTTTTTGCTAGAAACACAGTTTCTCGTGTTTGGAGGAGGAAGAATACTGAATTGCATCCGAAGAACACCATACCCAATGTGAAGCATGGGGGTGGAAACATCATGCTTTGGGGCTGTTTTTCTGCAGAGGGACCAGGATGACTGATCTGTGTAAAGGAAAGAATGAACGGGGCCATGTATCGAGAGATTTTGAGTGTAAATCTTCTTCCATCAGCAAGGGCATTGAAGATGAGACGTGGCTGGGTCTTTCAGCATGACAATGATCCCAAACACACAGGGCAACAAAGGAGTGGCTTCGTAAGAAGCATTTCAAGGTCCTGGAGTGGCCTAGTCAGTCTCCAGATCTCAACCCCATACAAAATCTGTGGAGGGAGTTGAAAGTCCATGTTACCCAACGACAGCCCCAAAACATCACTGCTCTAGAGGAGATCTGCATGGAGGAATGGGCCAAAATACCAGCAACAGTGTGTGAAAAGCTTGTGAAAAGTTACAGAAAACGTTTGGCCTCAGTTATTGCCAACAAAGAGTACATAACAAGTACTGAGATGAACTTTTGGTATAAACCAAATGCTTATTTTCCACCATGATTTGCAAATAAATTCTTTAAAAATCAAACAATGTGATTTTCTGGGTTATTTTTTTCACATTGTCTCTCATGGTTGAGGTTAACCCATGTTGACAATTACAGGCCTCTCTAATATTTTCAAGTGGGAAAACTTGTACAGTTAGTGGTTGACTAAATACTTATTTGCCCCGCTGTACATAACAATGCTATGTTTAATATAGTTACAGTGGCTGCTGCTGGCCGAAAAAAAACGTCTAATATCCCTCATCTTCGACGGAGGCGGCATATTGACGACATGTATTTCTGTCGGGGCTGTGTGAATGTGAGCGTGCGTGTATGTGTCGGGGCTGGGTCACGTTATCAGCCAATCAAACGTGCCATTTTTCTGGTTCTCTAGTGTCTAGCAGAAGAAAGCCCGCCCGTCTATTCAGAGCATAGGACATGGTTCCAGTAATCCATGTGATTTGTTGACATGTCTTCAGAAAACTGTTTGCGGGCTTTCTTGTGTACCATTTTCAGTAGAGGCTTCGTCCTGGGGTGACAGCCATGCACACCAATTTGATGTAGAGTGTGGCATATGGTCAGAGCACTAACAGGCTGACCCCCCCACCTCTTCAATCTCTGCAGCAATGCTGATAGCACTCCTGTAATGAGTCACATGACATTTTGGAGGGAAAATGACAAGCAGTACTCAATTTGGACATTTAGGGATGTAGTTTCTAAGGGGTGTACTTACTTTTGTTGCCAGGGGTTTAGATATTAATGGCGTTATTTTGAGGGGAAAATAAATGAACTCTATTATATAAGCTGCACACAGACTACTTTTTATTGTGTCAAAGTGTCTTTTTGACAGTGTTGTCCATGTCACCCATGAAAAGATACACTTAAATATCTGTAGAAATGCGAGGGGTGTACTCACTTTTGTGATACACTGTAGGTTCTTGCCAAGCGACATATTTCATCCGGCGTGCATATCATGTTAATACAGTCTGAATAAGCAGAGTTTTGGCCTTAAAGTAGATAAAAAAGCCTGGCCCGGAGCGCTTTACCATGTCGGCTCGGTCTGGCAATAGCCCTTTTTTTTTTTTTGCGCAAACCCGGTTTGTCAGCGGACGGCATCATCCCTTATCGGCACATTTCATGTTTCCCAGAGGACTCTGTGAAGCGGGCGATATTATTGAGGAGCGCTGAGCCTTATTAAATTCCCAAGCATATTACTAGCTCTCCCAGTCGCGTCGCTCAAATGCTCACTGATTATGTTTCTCGCGCTCTCTCTCTTAATTTGGTCTCGCTTTCGAACTGTAGCGCCGCGAGAAAAAGGATTTCTCGGCTACTCTCGCGTCACGTGAGCTAGTCTTTCCTATTGTGATGTTTTGGAGTTCAGATTCATGTATAGCACTTAAGCTAGGTTCATACCGCATGTCTTAATGCACGAAGCATCAAACAAATGACTACACATGCCGGCAGACATAAACTAGGCCTTCAAGCAGGAGTGAACGGGCCATCGCAGTTTGGCGTAACTCGGACGTCACGCAAACTTGGTCACGGTACTGACAGATCGTCCCCCCTCTCGTCATTTCATGAGAACCAACCTTGTCCGAAACTCAACTGTTTTTTTGGGGGATTGGAAATGCATTCACACACCTAGGAGAAAAAACCCTATTGAAGAGGGTCCTGGGACAGAGACGTGGACATTGGCCTTAAAATTTGTATTGCAAAAGGTCTTGTAACTACATAGTACCAGATAGCACCTTTTCTCATGGGCACCGTCTGTATTACTCAACACACCCAATATAAATTAAATAGCACTTACACCATAGTTTAAGGGAAAACAAGCAGAATATAGGGCATAAGTGATAAACAACGCCTTTTTACCATGGAAGCCCAGTGCGTGCGTCATACAACTGACTAAGCAAGATTGACGCACCAACTCTCACAATCAGTTCTCCTGCACAGTCCAGAACAAATGGCGGGACGCTCTGTCCCAACACAAGGAACACAGGAGAACGCCCGATATCCAACTGATAACACGAGTGACAAGACTCCAAAAGCCCCTTTGACACTGAGGTGGTAAAATCCACAACTCTTGTTGCCCGGACAACAGTAACTCCCGTATCCTCCTGTCCAATCCACAAACACACAAACACCCAAACCCAAACACACCCTTCTTCCTGCCCACAGCCCGCCCCGCGAGACCCTTCAAAAGGCTGAATGTATAACTAATCGTTGTCATTTTTTCTCTGTAACCTTTTGTTGACTTGTGATAGGGGGACCTTGCCTCCCCGCCTGAGTGTTTGTTTTGCCTTTCCGTTTTGATCGCTGTCGACCTGAATAAATTGTCAACTTGTTTTTGGTGAGCCTTCTTTAAATTATTGTTGGAATGGAAAGATAAGACACAAGACGGATATATACATTCAACATACGGTACATAAGTACTGTATTTGTTTATTATAACAATAAATCAACAAGATGGCATTAACATTATTAACATTCTGTTAAAGCGATCCATGGATAGAAAGACTTGTAGTTCTTAAAAGATAAATGTTAGTACAAGTTATAGAAATTTTATATTAAAACCCGTCTTAATGTTTTCGTTTTAATACAATTTGTAAAATTTTCAATCAAAAAATAAACTAGTAGCTCACCATTGTTGATGTATGTAATTACACCATGCTCACTCATTGTGCTTAAACCCATAAAATCATTTGGACCCAAGCGCCAGCAGAGGGCGCCAAACACCAAAAAACAAGTGGACATTACACTGCTGTCATTTTCATCTGTTTGAGCGGGGCATGTGCGTTAATTGCGTCAAATATTTTAACATGATTAATTTAAAAAATTAACGCCCGTTAACGCGATAATGTAAGTTAATTTTATTGCTGACACTGCGTTTCGGGGTCATCAACATGTTGTGCCCCCCCCGCCCCAAAAGTCAAACTCCGCTTATGCCTCCAAGGTGTGATAACTGCATTCTTTTTAACTGCTGACTAACGAGCAGATCTAATCTGAGGCAGGGGCCCAATTACGGAAAGGAAATTGATTTGGTTTGTCTGTATTTTGCACTCAAAATGGAGTGATTCCATATTTTTTTTTCTTCAGAACGGAGTGATTCTATATTCATATCCCTGTACTTGCTCTATAAAAGTAACATTTACTGACCACCACAATGTTTAATATTCATTTCTTTTAGTGTTTCTGAATGCCAAGGAGTTGCACTTTTGAACTAATTCATTATTTTTACTAGCTTTTTATCTAAGTTTGTTCTACATAACGATTAGTGATAGTGATTCCATACTTTTTGGTAGGGGTTTTATCAAACGGACTGGATGTCTCGCGCCGTCAATGGCAGCCATAACGTTAAAGTAGTGCCCTCAAAAGGGTTCAATGCTTGTTGTTAGGGTTGTTCCGATCATGTTTTTTTTGCTCCCGATCCGATCCCGATCGTTTTATTTTGAGTATCTGCCGATCCCGATATTTCCCGATCCGATTGCTTTTTTTTTTTGCTCCCGATTCAATTCCAATCATTCCCGATAATTTTTCCCGATCATATACATTTTGGCAATGCATTAAGAAAAAAATGAATAAAACTCGGACGAATATATACATTCAACATACAGTTCATAAGTACTGTATTTGTTTATTATGACAATAAATCCTCAAGATGGCATTTAAATTATTAACATTCTTTCTGTGAGAGGGATCCACGGATAGAAAGACTTGTAATTCTTAAAGGATAAATGTGACTTTGTGTATTGTGACTAAATATTGCCATCTAGTGTATTTGTTGAGCTTTCAGTAAATGATACTGTAGCCATTTAACTGTTCATGCCCAAATGCATGATGGGAAGTGCAACCATGACTGTGGTTAGTGGCACCAATTGATATCTCTTCTCTGCGTTGGGAAATAACATAGGGTGTTGAGAAAAAGATCAACTACTTCCTTACATCCTACATTGCTTCCAACGATATTTCTAATTGTTGAGAGAGGAATTGTAAGGCTTTAGCCAATTAAAAAAAGGCTCCAAAGGCTGCCAAAATTCTCTCTACTCATTTTACGCTGCCTTTTAGCTCTATATATACACGTAAAACGGCGCCATTATAGATTGAACGCGACAATGCGTGAGTGGGTCGTGCAGCGCATGCGTTAATTGCATTAAATATTTTAACGTGATTAATTAAAAAAAAATTAATTACCGCCGTTTACGCGATAAATTTGATAGCCCTACTTTAAGCCAAAACTAAAGACTCTCGATGAATGTAAGACATTTTGTCTGGAACGTTAAATACAATTAGAAAACGATTTCATTAAAAAATTAAAAAAAATAAAAAAGGCATGTCCGATATTTTTTTGCCGATTCCGATACTTTGAAAATGACGTGATCGGACCCGATCGATCGGGACATCTTTACTTGTTGTTATCGAGCTGAAAAGTAATTCTCAACAGCCCCTAAACCAGGGCTAATCACGATGGATTATAATGTTTTTCAGTAGGACATTTTAGCATCAGTTCTTTTTGTTTTTGGGTCATGAACAGCTCAGTAATTGTCTTTTACCGGTCCGTTTTTCCGCCCGACGTGAGCGTAAGGTGGGTGTGGGGGCCTGCCCTTTTTGATGTTGCATCGAAGGAAGAACACGCTTCTATTTTTGCCTTGGTTCATTAATATTAGAGGCAGAGAAACGATTCCGCTGTACTTTAGCAGACACATTTTTGACATCTTTAGCACCACGTGTGTGGCAGGTGCTCGCGTTTCGACTAAAGCCTCTTGAACACATGCCTCCCGGGATAGGTTGGAGCGGGCAAAGGAGGAACTATTGCGCAAATGTCAAGCTTGCTTTGAAGCTTTTAATTTGATGTCTTGTTGTGGCAGCGTGTCACCTCTCATAGACAGCGGACATAACGTGATGGGGGGCTTTTACTTCTTTAGGCAGACATTGAAAGCACTCGAAGCCAAATTTGAATTATTTAAACTGCTAGTGTAGTGAGCAAATCCGTGAAATACTCTTTTTCTTTGCTAGTTATTCATCGCTATTGGACGTTCAATCCATTTTAACGTTCGTTCATTCGCTGCCAAGGTCAAACAGATTGGATGTCAACTAGTGAGAAAATCATTTAAACTAAAAGAATGTATAATATGCATATATTTTAATGTATATTTAACTTAACGCCATCTGGAGGCAAGCGGTGAGATGTAGATTGATATTCACGCCTCGCAGAGCACGACCTGCAAATCTTTGACTTACTCTACTGGAGTAGACAAAGAGAATGTACGGGGGGACCTCGCTCTTGCTAGAAGTTGACTCTGTGGGCTTAGATTTCATTTTTGCCCATGTTTAATTGATTTTGGGTCGGAGGGGAAAACCTGGAGCTGTGGATACCACTACAACCCCTAGCAAAAAGTTGTCCAATGCAGATTCTTGACTCTTGACACCTTGTCCAATGCAGATTTTTGACTCTTGACAAGGTGATAATGCTGGAACTTTTGTGTGGTGCTGTTCCAGTGGGATTTACAAAGAGGACTGCCTCAAGAAGACATCAAATTCCCATAGTCCTTGATGATATGGGGCTGCATGTCAGCAAAGGCAGTGGGGAGATGGCTGTGGTTAAATCCTCAATAAATGTACAAGTTTACATTGAAATTTTAGACAGCTTTCTTATCCCTTCAATTGAGAATTGCCATCTTGGAAGATGACAAACATGACAAAACAACAAAAAAATATACAATCACAGTTTTGTGTTCATCTTGTGTTCATCTACAGGTCTTAAATTCATTTAAATTCAAAGCGGAAGGACGAAACGAGATACATGATTGGACGTCTATTGTCAGTGGCACTAAAAGAGTTAAAAACGGCATTTAACGTTGTTGGAAATGTATGATTGCTGTATTGTTTCTGTAGGTTGAATGTAGTACTGCAATTAATCGATACTCGGGTAATTAGATTAAAAAATGGCTTCGAGTATTCGTTTAGAGTTTATAATGGTTTGTTTTGAAAGTGTTTGCCTTTCGTTTTTTTGATTTGGGCAGATACACTGCCCTCTAGTGGCAACAGGGAATATGACATAACTCATTTTACATGACTGGCTCAATCGGCTCCCTGTTAAGACCAACGTAAGGTTTTTGTTTGAGCTAATGTTTTTGTTTTTATCTAAGTATATTTAAACGTTTTTTGAGGGTTTATGTGTTTGAACTATTTTTTAAGAGCATTGTAAAAACAAAAAAAAAATTAGCATTTAAGCTAGCGGACTTTTGCTATGCAAGTTAGCCAATTGTTCTTTTGTTGTATTTAGATCCTCATTTATTTATTTTTTTATGCCGTTTAAGGGTATTAGCAAGCCTTTGTTTTACAACTCCTAAAATTTATTCTGCAATCCATTAAATGTTCCTAATCCGATTACTCGATTATTTGACTTTAGCTGAATCGACTACTAAAATAGCTGCAGCCCGAGTTGAATGTTTTAAATATTGATGTGCTAAAGCAGTGTTTAGCTCAAAACCCCATGAGTTACACATGTGCATTTATTGAACACTTCAGAATTAGATAACAAAGCAAATAAAATAAAAAATAAATTTAAAAAATTCAAAACCTCATATCGAAGATAGATACCTAATAACAAATTCTTCAGATTTTGCCACATTTTGAAAGTGTTTTAAAATCGGTCAAAATTTGAGTACACGCTGTTGTACTTCCTTATAGCCAGTGCATGTCTACCTTCCACTGAGCAAACCAGTTTCTTATTAGAATTCGAGAGCATACGTTTGGTCTCAACATTGATAGGGATGATCTAACATATCAAAATATTCATGGATCGATCTAAATCTGAGGCATACTTGACTACCCCAAGCCTCGAACCAAAGTCCTCTCATGAAATTCTGATTTCACAGACTTAGCTCCCTGTTTGTTTTTTAAATAAAGGGACTTTAACTCTGAAGCCACCGCGTTGCATTACCATAATGCAAACAATGATCCAAATGACGGACGGCTAGCTTGACTTTGTTGTTCCTTGTGGAAGTTGTCCTGACCACAGTGGTTTTTCAGATTAGCAAGTTCACACAGTTTAATGGTATGCTAACTCTGATGCAGGTCGGACTTTCAGTTGCAAAATTTGTGGTGTTTGCCGTACCTCCACAAAATTGACGTCTTTTGACATTACTTGCAGTGGCTGCTGCTGGCCAAAAAAAAAAAACTAATATTCCTCCCCTTCAAAGGGGGCGGTGAAGGCGGCATGTTCTCGACATGAATCTGTTGGGGTTGTGTGACACATCGGCACATTCAGCAATTGAAAAGGGATAAATGTATGTCTGAAAATACTGAAAATAATCCACTCAATAATGGTAGGGTCTATTCTATCCTTATATGGGAAGACAATCTAAATTACCTCTATAACTGCTCTAATAATGCAAACAAGGTTGCTTAAAAGTTGGTGGGGACAATTTGAGCATCCTGAAAAGTTGGTAGTGTTATGTCCTTACCGTCCCCATGCAAAACTAAGTCCTTGTATTAGATAGAGGGCTAGCAGTTGAAAGAAATGGAATATAGCTTGTAAATTGGAGGCAACCAGTCCAAAACCTGTCCTAAAACACCACTTTGCCTAGATTTAGTCAGTGTACGAAAATGGGACCCATCACCGAACCCAGGCTAAGAACCTCTGTGCTAAAGCTAATGTGTGGTAAGTGTAAAATGTCTCATTTCAAATAGATCTAGTTTGTCTAATGCTGTCAATGGCAGCAAACTGAAATACTGGTAGACCACTAAATTCCATTTCAAAACAGAGACATTGCACAGACCAGACAAGCTCCTCACCAATTTTCATCTGTAGTGCAGAAGCAGTGACAGCAGGTTTATACTAAACAGATAAAATCCATGCACAAAAGCATAGATAAAACATCCCGGGAGCACCCACGAAAAATCCGTCAATAACCGTCCAAATACCTTTGTGTGCGTAAATGATAAAAACTGTAATTTACTTTTTCTACCTGGACTTTGACCTGGCCATTCAGCTTCAGACCTGTAACAATACCCATAGACTTCATTTCCTCTTGACGTGACACTTCGTCATTCTTGAGGAAGGATTTGTTCGAGGATTCATGGTAAATATTATATTTTTCGTACCATGCATGTGGGATTGAAGCATTTATTCGCAAGAATTTTCTTATTTGTTTACACATGCAGGCGGCTAATTTTCCTAACTGACTAGCCTCATAGTTTGCAATATTTATGCGAAATAAATGCTACCTGTACGTTTATTTTTTGCTTTAAACCAAGAATAGAGACTGATTTACGTCCATATCTATGAAGAATTCGGGGATTTAAGCATTTATTCACAGGAATTTTCACCAGAAAAGCTCCGTTTACGTCAGGCGGCCGCTAGCATCATTCGGTAACAGAGTATTATTGTACTTCGACAATAAACCCTAACTGTACGGTTTCTTTGCTTTTTTTAACCAACAATCGAGACTGTTTTAAGTCCATATCTATGAAGAATTAGGGGATTTAAGCATTTATTCACAAGAATTTTTGACAGAAAAGCTCTGTTCACGCCAGGCGCCCGCTAGCTTCATTCACGAACAGAGTAGCACTGTACTTTGACAATATACGTAAAATATACGCTAGCTGTATGGTTTCTTTGCTTTTAACAAGGAGTCGAGACTGTTTTACGTCCATATCTATGAAGAATTCAGGGATTTAAGCATCTATTCACAAGAATTTTCACCAGAAAAGCTGTTTACGCCAGGCGGCCGCTAGCTTCATTTACTAACAGAGTAGCATTGTACTTCGACAATATACAGTGGGGAGAACAAGTATTTAATACACTGCAAATGGGTTTTCCCATTGACAGTGTATCAAATACTTGTTCTCCCTACTGTACGTGAAATAAACGCTAACTGCACGGTTTCTTTGCTTTTAACCAAGAATCGAGACTATTTTAAGTCTACATCTACGAAGAATTCAGGGATTTAAGCATTTATTCACAAGAATTTTCACCAGAAAAGTTTTTTTGTTGTTGTTGCACTGTTAATAACCAATATTTATTACTGAATAATTTTCGCCAGAAAACATATATATATATATATATATTTCTTTTTTGCACTGTTAATAACCAATATTTATTACTGAATGCTGCTATCACAGGTCACCTTACCTATACTGCAAGAGTATCACTATTACAAGTCTTTTTATATTGTGTCTTATTGTGTACATACTTTTTAATCCATTCTTTGGTGTGTGTGCGCACTCCATGGAGCAGCTTTGAATTTCATGACACTTTGCGTAATGACAATAAAGGCATTCTATTCTATTCTATTCTATTCTATTCTATTCTATTCTATTCTATTCTATTCTATTCTATTCTATTCTATTCTATTCACGCCAGGTGGCCACTAGCCTCTTTCACTAACAGTAGCATTGTACTTCGACAATATACGTAAAATAAACGCTAACTGCACGGTTTCTTTGCTTTTAACCAAGAATCGAGACTGTTTTACGCCCAAATCTATGAAGAATTCTAGGATTTAAGCATTTATGCACAATAATTTTCGCGCGCGGTCGCGAGCCTCGTTCGCTGAGATTAGCATTTTACTTTGACAATATACGTAAAAAAACGCTAACTGCACGGTTTCTTTGTTTTTAACCAAGAATCGAGACTGTTTTACGTGCATATCAATGAAGAATTCGGGGATTTAAGCATTTACGCACAAGAATTTTCGCCAGCGGTCGCTAGCCTCGTTCGCTAAGATTAGCATTGTACTTTGACAATATACGTAAAAAAAACGCCAACGGCACGGTTTCTTTGCTTTTAACCAAGAATCGAGACTGTTTTACGTCCATATGTATAAAAAATTTAGGGATTTAAGCCTTTATTCACAAGGATTTTCGCAAGAAAAGTTCTGTTTTCGCCAGGCAGCCGCTAGCCTCATTTGCTAAGATTAGCATTGTACTTTGACAATATACATTAAAAAAAAAAAAATGCTAACGGCACGGTTGCTTTGCTTTTAATCAAGAATCGAGACTGTTTTACGTCCATATCTAATAAATAATTTAGGGATTTAAGCATTTATTCACAATTTCTGCCAAAAAAGCTCTGTTTACGTCAGGCAGCCGCTAGCCCTATTCAGTACCACTTTATAACTATACAACTGTATAATGGAAAAAAAGGGCTATTCTATAATAAGTTCTGATTGCATATATAATTTATTATTAATAATAAATTATTTATTAATTCATTCTGCATGTTTTACTCAAGTATTAAGTTTCTCATGTGAAAATTGTGTGATTTATTAGCTGTTGAAAAAATTTAAGTTGCTCTTTATGTCAAAAACCTACATGATGTGTTAAATATTGCTAGTGATCCTGAAAATATAGGTGATTATCTCCGCATTTGGTGATTTTTGTGCATCTTGTGTAAAATCTGAGAATTTTATAGATTTTTGTTTACGTCAGGCGGCAGCTAGCCTCATTCAGTACAACTATTTAACTATACAACTGTATAATAACAATAAAGGGCTATTCTATTCTATTCTATTCTATTCTATTCTATTCTATTCTATTCTTTAATAAGTTCTGATTGCATATCGAATTTATTAATAATCTATTTATAAATTATTTTTAATTGATTCCGCATGTTTTCCTCAAGTATTTTCTGATGTGAAAATTGAGTGATTTATTAGCTGTTGAAAATAGTAAATGAAGTTGCTATTTTGGTCAAAAACTTATATGATATGATGATTATCGGATTGATCTTGAAAATATAGGCGATTATCTCCGTCCGCATTTGATTTTTGTGCACCTTGTGTAAAATCTGAGAATTTTATAGATTTTTGTTTACGTTTACGTCAGGCGGCCACTAGCTTCATTCGCTAACAGTATATGGTGTGTAATGATTATAATTGGCTATTCTATTCTATAATTTGTGATTGTATATAGAATTTATTAATAATCTATATACATATTGTTTGTAATTCTGCATGTTTTACTCAAGTATTAAGTTTTTGATGTTAAATTGAGTGATTTATTAGCTGTCGAAAATAGTAAATTAAGTTGCTATTTTGGTCAAATACTTATATGATATGTTAAAGATTGCTATTGATCCTGAAAATATGGGTGATTATCTCTGCATTTGGTGATTTTTGTGCATCTAGTGTAAAATCTGAGACTTTTATAGCCATTTTAAGTTGTGTTGTATAAAAACATAATGGATCGGGATTTTCTAAGGAAACGACTTAGAATTTTCTTTGAATTTTAGGTGCCTGTTTTGGTTTTAGGTCGGTCGCAGCTTTGGGTTTGAAAATATTTGAAGTTTTTGAAAGTAGGACCACTACGAATAGGCCCCGTTTCCCGTGTCATGTCAATAGGTTATTAAGTCTATGCAATACCTTTCACCTAGTGGTATACAACCAACCACAATTGGCTCCGTTGTTCAGCTTCATTACGAGACCACGTCATAAACGGGACTCGCGATCGATACCGTTTAATTGTCGCACGCCACCCCCCTCCCGAGTATGAGATTAGTCCTCGGACGCAGGCGGCGACGTGACGTGAATCCGACGTGGACTAACGCGGGGAAAAGTCTACTCTGAATTGGTCCCAGGGTACTTAAGCGTTGTCATGTGATGAGTCCAAACGCTGTTTTGTAGAACATATTGCAAGCGGGGGAAAATAAATCACGGGGTCTAGAGTTGTGAGCAGAATGAGAAGGATCAGCTTTGGCTAGGAAGAATCTATTCTTGGAGTGTGTTTGTCCTATATTTTCAGAATGTTGCCTTGTATGGATACAAATGCCCTGGAATGCTTTTAGGGGGGGTGGCTTGTTTTGCAAATGTAAAGAAATAAATTTCCCAGTGGAACCTATCACCATCTATTCACTGGAAAAACTCACTTGTTGGCGTTTTTGAAGCAGACAGCTATGGTAATGGCTCTTCACGTGTTTGCATTTCTGCTACTTTGCAATTTCTCTCTTTGTTTGAAGGTATTTTTCATCAAATTTGGCCCACGGCGGGTAAACAGAAACAAAAACAAATGGGCTATGAGCTTCCTGGATGTTTGCAGCGGCTTTTTTTTTTCTTTCTCTCCATTGATTTTCTGGCTAGCTGAGAAGCTTGTGACAGGGAGTCTCCCCTCATGCGGCCGGGTTATTGATTTGCCGAGTGTGGGAGCGGCGTGGGTGCATAAGAGGGTCAAGCGAGCCGTTGAAAAGAGTTGGAATGTGGCCCATTAGCCGCGATCTCTGACGCCTCTCATTAACGTTTGGAATGTGGTCCCTTTCTCGTTAAATGTAATAGGGCGCTTGCACATAAAGCAATTTGTTCCAGTGGAGTCAAATCCCTTACAATAAATACCGTAAAGTTTTTGGGCTGCTTTCTTGGCATCATCTGTCAAGTATACAGTGAAGAAAATACAGCAGGGCTGAGAACAAAAAGTGGTATTTGCCATGTGGCAAAATAGATTTTTTTTCTGCCATGTGTCAAAATGGATTTTGCCTTGTGACATTTTTTGGCAATGTGGCCTTTTTTTGGCCATTCTGCAAAATGGATTTTGCCGTATGGCATTTTATTTTGCCACGTGGCATTTTTTTCCCCCATGTGTCAAAATGGATTTTGCCATGTGGCATTTTTTTGGCCATGTGGCAAAATGGATTTTGCCGTGTGGCATTTTTTGGCCATGTTGCAAAATGGATTTTGCCGTGTGGGATTTTTTTGGCCATGTTGCAAAATTGATTTTGCCGTGTGGGATTTTTTTGCCATGTGGCAAAATTGATTTTGCCACGTGGCTTTTTCCTGCCATGTGGCAAAATTGATTTTGGCATGTGGCATTTTTTTTTGGCATGTGTCAAAATGGGTTTGGCCATGTGGCATTTTTTGGCAATGTGGCATTTTTTCACCATACAGCAAATTGATTTAGCTGTGTGGCATTTTATTTTGCCATGTGGCTTTTTTTTTTTTTTTTTTTTGCCATGTGGCCTTTTTCTGCCATGTGGCAAAGTTGATTTTGCCATGCGGCCTTTTTTTTTTTTTGCAATGTGGCATTTTTGTTGCCACCTGTCAAATGGGATTTTGCCATGTGGCAATTTTTTGGCCATGTGGAAAATGGTTTTTGAAGTGTGGCATTTTATTTTGCCATGTTGCAAAATTGATTTTGCCATGTGGCATTTTTCTGCCATGTGGCAAAATTGATTTTGCCATGTGGCATTTTTTTTGCCATGTGGCCTTTTTCTGCCATGTGGCAAAGTTGATTTTGCCATGTGTCATTTTTCTGCCATGTGGCAAAATCGATTTCTCCATGTGGCAAAATCTATTTCTCCATGTGGCCTTTTTCTACCATGTGGCAAAGTTGATTGTGCCATGTGACAAAATTGATTTCGCCATGTGGCATTTTTTTTTTTTTTGCCATGTACCAAAATGGATTGTGCAATGTGGCATTTTTTGGCCATGTGGCAGAATGCATTTTGCCGTGAGCCATTTTCTTTTGCAATGTGGCATTTTTGTTGCGATGTGGCAAAATCTATTTTGCCATGCTGCCTTTTTTCTGCCATGTGGCAAAGTTGATTTTGCCATGTGGCATTTGTTTGCCATGTGTCAAAATGGATTTTGCCTTAAGGCATTTATTCATTTAATCCCTCTTGCCACATGGCAAATATCACTTTTGGTTCTCGCTGTCTCACAAAATAAGTATTTAAACACAGTCAGGTTTAAGTTTGAGCTCCCTCTAAATGTTTTCTATTAGATTTAGGTCTGGTTAGGCCATGCTGGAACCTTGATATGCCTCTTACGGAGCCACTCCTTGGTTTTCCTGGCTGTGTGCTTCGTGTCATTGTGATGTTGGAAGACCCAGCCCTGACCCATTTTTAATGTTCTGACTGAGGGAAGGAGGTTGTTCCCCCACAAAATCTCACAATACATAGCCCCATTCATCCTCTCTTTAATACATTGCACTCATCCTGTCTCAATTGCAGAAAAACACCCGCAAAGCATGATGCTACCACCCCCATGTTTCACAGTAGGGATGGTGTTCTTGGGATAGTACTCATCATTTTTCTTCCCCTAAGCACGGTTAGTGGAATTACGACCAAAAAGTTCTATTTTGCTCTCATCTGACCACAAAACAAATCTCCCATGACTCCTCTGCATCATCCAAATGGTCATAGGCAAACTTAAGACGGGCCTTGTAGGGAAACCTTCCAAACCAAGATGTCTTATTGTATTACCAACAGTAACCTTGGAAATGGTAGTCCCAGCTCTTTTCAGGTCATTGACCAACTCCTGTCGTGTAGTTCTGGGCTGGTAGACCCCACGAGGTGATATCTTACATGGGGCTCCACTCCGATTGACAGTCATGTTTAGCCTCTTTCATTTTCTAATGATTGGTCCAACAGTGGACCTTTTTTTTTTGAGCTTGAGAGTGACTGATTGTATGGGGTGGACAGGTATCTTTATGGAACTATCGACCTTAAACAAGTGCATCTTATTCAGGATAATATATAGAGTGGTGGCGGACTTTTAATAGGCAGACTAACAGGTCTTTAAGGGTCAGATTTCTAGCGGATATACTTATCCTAATACTTATTTTCTACACTGTAGAGTGAATATTTCAGAAGTTGACTTGTAGTTCAGCGTTCAACTTTTCCCGACACCTTCCTTTAGCCTTTAAACCTCCAGGTACCGTAATCCTGATGTTGTAGGCGTTTTCCTAGAGGACAACAGCCGACTCGGAGGCAGGTGAGATGGATGGCATTTTGAACTCCCCGCAAGGGCTGAATCATTACGAGCAACCTCCCCACTGGAAGTGTGGCCGGATCAGCGATATTTCACACTGACAGAAGGACTTGACAGCAGGCGTTCACACACCAGCTCAGCTCCTCGTGTCACCCTTTTATTTATTAATTTCTCACGCTCATATTTCTGCGCTCGTACGTCCCGAGACGGGAGCAAATTCAAGGGTACTCGTGTACCGCCGTGCGAATTCGGAACAATGGTGTGCCGAGCTGAGCGAATTGAACGCTGCACTCAAGTTGGAAAGGTACTAGGAGAGCTGAGTACCCCCTGTAGATCTTTTGACATATTAGCGCCGCGGTCGGAATTTTTTTTTTTCCCATCTCGCACAAATGAGCTCTGTTCCTCTCTCTTTGTCCTTATTTGGGAAGAAGCCTCTTTTGGCCCCCGGGACTCTTGTGTACTGCATCATTCTCTTCTAACATTTTAACAAGGAGCCAAAAAAAGAAAGTTTCCTTACTTGGTCCGACCTTCCACAAAGTTAACCCGAAGTCATCTTTAAACAAGTTGGAAATAACAGCTCGCTTTTTTGGCAGCGATGTGAATCTCTGAACAACTGAGGCATGTTAACTTTGGACGCAACTGATGTGGAAAGACGATCAATCCCGCTAAGTCTCCCAGGAGTAGTCGTTCTTTTGTTTTCGCTCTTTCATCTCTCTTTGGGTGGCCCAGGTTGCCGTTTCATATTGTAATGTACATCCCTCAGCATCTTGCCAAACTGTTTTTGCCGGTTCAACCTGCGGATCAGTGCTGTTGTCGTCAACTACAATGAAAATATTTTGTCAACGAACAGCTAAAAACTTGGGAGACTAAAACATAACGCGACGAATGCCAGTTTTCGCCTGATAAAACGAGATCGAGACGAAAATAAGCAATAATTTCCGTCGCATGTTCAAAATGCAAAATGCAAGTTAGCTTGCATCGTAGCAGTGTTTTGTTGCGTTTCCGTGACGTGCTTCCCGACTCACCAGTGTGTCGTCTCGAGTCTCCATGCTGGCTTGCATACATGGGAAGATTTGTTTTCTTGGCTAGAAAGAATACGCAATGTTGCTTCAGCCTTTGGAGATCTGTGCTGAGTGATCATCGCACACTAAATGTAACCTGTAGCGTTAGCATAACATTCGTGTTAGCATTAGGCTAATGCAGACTTTTTTTTTTTTTAAATGAAGAGTACTTATAAAACACATTTATCTACATTGTTACAATGCCCAAAGTGCTTTACATTACACTTTTACCTTTGCATGCACACATTCACACATTAAAGGCCGAGTTATGCTACTGCGGCAGACCTGCACCGTCAAAGCAGACCCGATTTACGGCCCTCCGCCGTAGCCTTTCGTGTTGCTTCGCAATTTTCCGACTTCGCGTCGCGTCAACGCGTGTGATGTGGTGGAAACGGACTACGATTGATCCGCTCAGACTGTTGTTTCCGGTTCAGCGCGAAATCACCGCCATTGTCAAACATTATTTTGCTACACGCAAAAATGGACCAAGCCGACGAGAGTCTCAAGGAAGAGCAAGTACGACAACTTGTCTCGTCAATGTCTTGTCAAGGCATTATGAAGATTGCCAAATAGCAAGCAATTTGTGGGAGGAAATTGATAAAAATACGGGGCTGGAGGTCAGCTAGCGATTGGATAAAAAAATGGAAGAACCACCGAGACAAGTTTGTGTGTGTTCGGAATCGAACGGCCACACAAAGCGGTGACCCAGTCGGCCAAAAACTGCCAGCTTTTTATCACTTTATGTCGTATTTTTGGTTGGTGCACTTCATCATTTATTGCGTACATATGTTTGCGGTGAGTCTGTGGCCTATTTACGTGTCAAACTTTAAGTATATGAACTATAAAGCACAGGTTTGGTGTCAAAAGAGTTGTTTTGATGTTTAATTTCCAACTAGACAGTTCACACACTTGATACATCATCACTGATTGAAATTGTCTCGCTGCTTTTATGATGTGTTTACCATCAAGGCTTACAACGTAGTTTGGTAAGTTCCATAGCCGCCAGAAATCTGCTATGGCTTCCCACTGGCTGGTTGTAGGTTACGGCAAAAAAAATCGGGCTGGAGGGCTGTCCATAATTCTTTGCAGAAACGTTCGACACAGTGCTCAACGCCAGTTTGAAGCTAGCCGCCACAGCTTGCTGGCTTCTACCCGAGGCCGAAAGTCTTCTGCGTCACCTGCGCCTCAACATTGGTATGAACAATTGTTGTTAAATGTTGATGAGTGAAGATCCACATTCAATCGTTTTATCTCCGTTGGCATTTTAGCATAGCAGTCTTACCGGAAGAAAACTAGAAATCATCAAGAGTCCCCCAAAACCCTACAAACATAATGCCGCACCCCTCTAGTGGCTTGGCGATGAATTACAGAGCAACGCTGCAGAACTATCGAATGCGCATTGATGCCGTAGTCGCTTCGCCGTCACTGCAACGCAGTAGCATAACTCAGGCTTGGACCTGCTGCCAACCCATATGGGTAAAATTAGGGTTCGGTGCCGTGCCGAAGAGCACTTCGACCGTGGGCATTCGTAGCCAGGAATCGGACCGCTGACCCTTCGGTCCCAGGACGACTCAAGCTACCAACTGCGCCACGGCAAGAACAATTGGCGAACTTGCATAGCAAAAGTCCGCTAGCTTAAATGCTATAAAATGCTTAAAACTTTTTTCAATGCTCTTAACCAGGGGTGCCTAAGTCCGGCCCTCGAGAGCCCCTATCCAGCTTGTTTTCCATGTTTTCCTCCTCCAACACACCTGAATCAAATAATCAGGATTGTTATCATGCTCCTGCATCGCTTGTTGATGAGCTGATCATTTGATTCAGGTGTGTTGGAGGAGGGAGACATGGAAAACAATCTGGATAGGGGCTCTCGAGGGCCAGACTTGGGCACCCCTGCTCTTAAAACAAATCGTTCAAACACATATTCCCACAAAAAACATTTAACACTGGAACTACCAAGGGTGGATCAGTTGATACAAATCACTTTTGTTACCAAAGAAGGGTCATCTGATGACTCTAATCAGTATATACTTTGTGAGCATTGAGGTGCTCATTAGTCATTCCCATTCACACTCGCAAAATAACGGTTGGATTGCTCCAATTAGCATCTTGAGTGTTTGCAAGGCAGGGCTGCCTTGGCTTTGTCGGACGGTGGACCGCTCAGGCAGGCAATCGGGCGGACAACCTTTTTACAGTACTGACAGTGTTCTGTCAAAATTTTTAACCCCATCAGAAAATGCACTTAAACTTGTTAAAAATGGCTGCGAATACAGCGATTACAAAGCAAACACTGCAAACTGTCTTTAAATAAAGGACTATTTACTTAGGTTTGATCATGGACGGACATGTAGAAAAGTTCTCCTCAGACACATCCTGCCATATTAGCTGCACAGCAACTGCACGCCACTCTTATATGACTCTCTCACTGTTTACTTCTTTGCCGTGTAGTAAAGCATTATTTTACGCCATATTCGTGTTGACCATGTGGCAGCTACGCACTTCTCCGACGCCGGTTTGTCCGGCGGTCATTGTCCAGCTGCTTCCCCGCAAACGAGCCCTCTGCCCGCAGCTCTGACTTGCTCGCCGCCGGGCGGGTTGTTGATCAGCGAAGACAATCGACAACCCCGCCGCCATGTGACATGACCCGGACTAGTTTTGTGTGATTTTTCACTTCGAAAAACGTAAATAAGACTATGAGACGTCACTTGGTTCGGGTTAGCATGTCGGCTAGCTGTCACGTCTCTTGGTTTGTTTACATTCTCCGAAGCCAGGGCAGGGAAATGACAAAAGACTGACTACGGTGGCATAAAATATTGTTCAGGAGGTGCGACAGTAAAGGTGAAGTCGACAGTTTTGACCATTATGGAGTAATTTTTCCATGTCGTACTGAATAAATGAATTTTTAATATTTCATATTCCATTTAGCAGAAGCCTGTTATTTGTCATGACCATACCTTGAAAAATACTGGGATAAAAAGAATATCCTGTATAAATATTGTAGAAGAGAGATTGAAAAAAATTATGACATTTTGCGTCTCCGTCGCATTTTCCTAGTTCTGTATAATTCCCCAGCAATGGGCTGAATTGTAAATCAGATGAAATCATGACCCTGCTGACGTCATCCTCCTGTTGGGGACGCTAGAGCCCTATAATGGTAGGCGTGGCTAAACGGCAGATTAAAAGACTCATTTCTCGTCATCTGCTCTTTGCCAAATGGTTATACATAGTCTCAAATTATGATTCTAATTCACATAATAACGCTATTTAACACTTTTTTCCCTCTGTTGTATGCACTTTAACTCTCATTGCCCTGAGAACAGTAACGCCCAAATCCTCCTGTCCAATCCACAAAAGACAATAATCCTAAACCACACCCAAACACACCTTTCTTCCGGACCATAGCCTGCCACACCATAGCCTTTAAAAGACAATGTTTAACTAATGGTTGTCATTTTTCTCGAGAATCTTTTGGTGACTTGTGATATGGTGATCCTTGATCCACGCCTGGGTCTCTCTGTGCTGTATGATTGCTTTCGACTCAGAATAAATTGTTAACCTGTGCTTCGAAGCCTTTTTCCAGCTTTTAAAATTGAGTCAATGCAAGGATTTAAGACAAAGGTTAAGGCGCGGAGTTTGGCCTTTTGGACGGGTTATCGGGTTTCCACCGGCCTGGGTACATAGTCGAATCGTCTCAAAATATGAATCTAATTCACATAATAATGCTATTTAAGACTTTTTTTTTTTTTTTTTTAAATCCTCTCATACGCACTTTAACTGTTGTCAGACTCACACATTTGACTCTTGTGTTAGGGATAATCTTTTCTACACAGCTAATTATAGAGGCTCAATGATTAACACAACAAACAACACTGTCTTGTCTTAGCTATGTTTTGATAATCGTTGGAAGCAACCCAACAAAGTGGCTCTTACTAACTTTGATTGAAAATCTCAACCCTTCGCTGACGCCCCCATCTCCATTTGCGAGAGGTGACTAATACCGTTCATTCAGATCAATTTAGGCAGATTAGCTTGTGCATGGTTTTGGCCGGGAGGTTGGCAGTTACAGACAAGTTGTCCAATTAAGTGAGCAAGCTAAATCACGGGCTATGATTCATCAGGGAAGGTTGAGTTTTGGGGAAAGAATAGATTTCATATTGTCTCGAACTGTCTTTGCAGTCTTGATCAATACCGTGTATAAGCCCCATGGCTTTGGCAATAGCCTCACTGGTGGTTGAGGAGAATAACCACAATCGTTCATTGTCTCTCTCACTTTCTCTCTCTTTGTGGGCTGTTTTCCTGTCCAAAACCGACAGGTTGCTTTGTGTCACATCTAAACAGATGTAATTGAATGCGCCGCGTGCGGCGTCTGACAGTAGCCTTGTCATTGCCGCCCGCCTGATCACAGCCCAGAGAGTGGGAGATGCCACGTTGTGCACAAAAGGACCATTTGAAATGAAGACTGCGAGAAGCAGAAGAGAGGCTGCTATCTTTGCCTGCCTTCTGTTATCTTGCTCGCTGCCTGCATTTTCCACAAAAAAAATGATTATTCAAAACGTGCCGATGCAAAACCCCTCATTCTGCTTCAGCGTTGCAACGGTGCTATCAGATCACGCGAGAAGCAACTCTGAGTTTCCGTTCCCCTTTTCCCCACTGTAATCTCTGAGTGCAGCACATCTGGGTGATTGTTTACTGCCATGGTTTTGACGTTTTATAATTCTTTTGTAACCCTTTCCATCAGTCCCCAATATACCACAAGATGGCAGCCACAAACGGCTTTCCTGCATAAATCCGAGCGCATATGCTTTTAAAATTCCTATTTAAATAAACTCATACCTCTAAAAGAAAACTGTTGATTTCTTTATAACACCCACCAGACAAACGCCTTCCTGACCTCTTGCTTGCCGGTAACAGCGCTGCTTAAGCTGCTAACGCTAATGATGGCAATCAAAACACAGCCGCTAATGCGGTTAATAGTGACGATAGCGCTAATGAGGATGCTACCTGGGAGGCTGTTTGCTTAAGCTGTTTTTCTAGCTCAACCCCCCCGGGAACACAGATAAGAAGTCCTGATATCCTGTCGTCGTGATCCCTAGGTGGTCCCTGAATGTCCCGGGCTCTCATCTGCACTGAAGGACCGCTAATACACACGGCTAATTAAAGGCAGGGGGAATGAAACAACTCCAAGAATCCCTCAAGGGTCTCGGTGACGCATCCTGACCTGGCACGCCGTTTCTAAACAGCCGTTGAGCGGCGAAATAAGTAGGGGGTGAGACTTAAATGCGTTAATTACGATGAATTAATTACAAAGGAATTAACTCATTTTAATCGCGGGTCGCGTTGCAATCACAAAAGCTTTAAACAAGATGGAATGTTTGTCAGTGCACAAATTCCCGTTACATCAGGGATTCCGCAATTATTCCTCGACACCTTTGCACCAAACTGGTGTCTTGCAAGTGTTTATTGTAGTCAGGTGCTGCTTGTTTTATCAGAAACCTGATTGGTTGAAAGGTCTGTGCTCCATAGGTAGGAACAAAAATCAGGACCCACAGCGGCCCTTGAGGAGCGGTTTGGATACCCTTGCGTTGCACCGATTAAACAAGTCCCGGGTTGTTGTTTTTTGTCAATAAATAAGACCAGAAAGCCGTCAAATGACTCCGATACCAGACTGACTACTTGGTTTTGTCAAACAATAGACCACTCAAACAAGCAATAGAGCAGACAAGCCCCTACACACTCCTGTGGAGTCGCTGCCTAGGTGTGAATGGGAGATTCACTCTGGATAGCTGCAATCAGCATCTTGAATATTTGCAAATCCAGGGCTCCCTTTGCTTTGTCAAACACGGAAAAACACGGAGATGGCCAATTGCCGTGTTCTACAATATGACTGACATGGCAGCACTGAATGTATATGTGTTGTATCAGGCTTGCACCAAAAGGCAAGAGAGACGGGTGGATTTCTTGATGGGTCTTGCAAAGTAATTGGCTCACTCTCAAGTGAACACCTAGCCCTGGGAAAGGGCGGAGTGTCATATGTCACCACATAAAAAATGTTTTGCTGTTTTTTTATTACAACATCCCTTGTACTCTAGGCAAACTGCAGCTTTTGGGAGATGTAAAAAGGTTGTCCGCCTAATTACCTGCCTGACCAGTCCACTGTCAGACAAAGCCAAACACTCATGATGCTAATTGTAGCAATCCAACCCTGTGGTTTTGCGACTGTGAATGGCTAATGGGGACTTCAATGTTCACAAAAGGTATGCTGATTAGGGTCAGATGACCTTTCTCTGGATAGCATAGAGATTTGTATCTAACTGATTCACTCTTGGTAGCTCTAGGAGGAGTTTACATCGTGACGCCGTGACACCAAGACGCAATGATTTGTGTTGCGGAATGGCCTCGAGTTATGACAGTGATGGCGAAAACAAGGCGGAGATACAAGCTTTTGATTCCGGCCTCCAAATTGGAACGATTCAATGGCTTGCTTCAATGAAGTTAGGACTTGCACACACCACTTTGGGCATGTGCGGTCGCCACTACTAAACATTCACAACTGGAGGTGGAGCGTTTAATCGACAAATAATCGATTAGTAAATTCATAGACTTCATAATATATTGACATGAGACGGGGCGCAGGGCCGATCCGTAGGGGACCTATTTTCAAAAACTTCAAATATTTCCAAAATAAAAGCTGCTACTGACCTAAAACCAAAACAGGCACCTACCTTAGCCATATATGAGTCTCCATGAGCAGCGGCATCAAAAAATTCAAAGTCGTTCCCTTATAACATCCTGATTAATTATTTTTTATATAGGTTTGGAAAAACTTAAAATGGCTAAACGATTTTACACTAGTTGCACAAAAATCACCAAATGCAAATGCATATTTTCAGGATCAATAGCAATAAATATATCATAGATTTATGCCCAAAATAGCAACTAAAATTTTTCTCAACAGCTAATAAATCCCTAAATGTTTACATCGGAAACTTAATACTTGAGGAAAACATGCAGAATCAATTATAAATAATTTTTATATGGATTATTAATGAATTTTATATGCAATCACAACTTATTATAGAATACAATAACCCTTTATTGTCATGATACAGTTGTATAGTTAGTTATATAGTTTTAGTAAATGAGGCTAGCGACCGCCTGGCATAAACAGAGCTTTTCTGGTGAAAATTCTTGTGAATAAATGCTTAAATGCCCAAATTCTTCATAGATCTGGACGTAAAACAGTCTCGATTTTTGGTTAAAAGCAAAGCAACCGTACAGTTAGCGTTTATTTTACATAAATATGTCGAAGTACAATGCTACTCTGTTAGCGAATGAGGCT
This sequence comes from Corythoichthys intestinalis, assembly GCF_030265065.1. Lineage (NCBI taxonomy): Eukaryota > Metazoa > Chordata > Actinopteri > Syngnathiformes > Syngnathidae > Corythoichthys > Corythoichthys intestinalis. Next base: position 44,594,502 of record NC_080407.1, on the reverse strand, counting down.
AGCGGCCACCTGACGTCAACAGAGCTTTTGTGGTAAAAATTCTTTTGATTAAATGCTTATATCCCCGAATTCTTCATAGATATGGACGTAAAGCAGTCTCGATTCTTAGTTAAAAGCAAAAAACCGTGCAGTTAGCGTTTATTTTACGTAAATATGTCGAAGTACAATGCTAATTTATTAGCGAATGAGGCTAGTGGCCGCCTGATGTAAACAGCTTTTCTGGCGAAAATTCTTGTGAATAAATGCTTAAATCCCTGAATTCTTTATAGATATGGACGTAAAGCAGTCTCGATTCTTGGTTAAAAGCTAAGCAACCTTACAGTTAGTGTTTATTTTACATATGTGAAGTGCAATGCTGCTCTGTTAGCGAATGAGGCTGCCGGCCAACTGACGTAAACAGAGCTTTTGTGGCAAAATATTTTGTGATTAAATGCTTAAATCCCCAAATTCTTTATAGATATGGACGTAAAACAGTCTCGATTCTTAGTTAAAAGCAAAGAAACGGTGCAGTTAGGATTTATATTGCGTAAATATGTCGAAGTACAATGCTACTCAATTAGCGAATGAGGCTAGCGGCTGCCTGACGAAAAGAGCTTTTCTGGTGAAAATTCTTGTGAATAAACGCTTAAATCCCCGAATTCTTCATAGATATTGACGTAAAGCAGCCTCGATTCCTGGTTAAAAGCAAAAACACCTTGCATTTAGCGTTTATTTGACGTAAATATGTCAAAGTACAATGCTACTCTGTTAGCGACTGAGGCTAGCGGCCACCTAAGTCTAAAGTTGAATTTTGACCCTTTGACCATTGAAATGTCCTATAATGGAATTTCAACTACAGATACGAATGTTTTTTTCCCCGAGCTAAAATCCTTTCAAACAAAAGTAGCTTTTCTCGCTAATGCTATTGCTAAGCCATTAAATGACATTTAATCAGGATGAATTCATGAAAAAACATTGAGTCACTTTCCTAGGTATCAATAATCAAGTTGTTTGATTTTTGCTTTGCAAAGCGATTGCAGAAACGGCCTGAAACGAGCGCTTAAGTCGGTCTCAGTCGAGAAAGGCTATTTATATACTGTATTTGACAACACAACCAATACAGTGAGGGAGGGAAGGGATTACACCTTTTGTCATGTTGAATCCCATTACTAATGTTATGTAAGTTCATCTCTTGTAGACGTCCAATCCTTTTGAAGTGGGAGGGTGGCAGCGAATGAATGAATGTTCATTCGCTGCCACCCTCCCACTTCAAGAGGATTGGACGTCTATTTCTGTCAATGGAAGGCAATGATCCCTTCCCTGAGTACCCTATTCTTCTCTTTGCCGCCTTTGACAGATGGAAAACTCAAACGTGTGAAATGAGTAATAAAGCGTCGATAAAGAGCTAAGCCCATGACTCAGCGAACGGCGCATTCAGCGAAGATAAATGCCTTTTCCACGGCAGCCATTTTGATTTCGCATGCGCGGCATCAACTCAAAGCTACGCCGCTTTTTTTCTTTTTTGAAGCTCTCTTTCCTCAAAGTAGCCGCTTCATCATGACCTGCTTTTTGCATCTCCCCAGCCAAGGCCTAACGACACTCATCCCCGTGTCCGGGCTAGCGCTATTGTGCCGTACATGTAAACGGCTCGGCCGCACAATCACCTTGATACTTGATACGTGGCTGTAAAATTTGAATATGCAAACGATGGCTGGGAACGTTCACGTGATTCTCCTCTGCGAGGTGCTTGCATATATAGTGGAGTAAGCACTAATGAGCTCATTGTCTCTGCAACCCAATCCCTCAAGCGTATCACACACGCACAATCTGAGTCTCCCTCCCGCCACTCCGCAATTGGACATTTTGCAATTCCTCCTTTCTCGTGGCTGCGTCCTTATTTTCTCTCGCTCCCTTGAGGCGTAGCCTCTCGCAACTGATCTAGTGGCTGTATGTTTGCATTGCCGTCGAGGGGCCGAGGGTTACCTCGGGACGGCGGGAAGCCCGATAAATTGGAAGCTATGCTGGAAAGCAGACAATTGGATTCGAGTCACAGGGACTAGGAGTCAAGTCACAGGGACTCGGACTCGAGTCGCAAATTTGATGACTTGCAACACTTCTTGGACTGGGAGGGTCCGAGACTCAACTTGTGAGGCATTAACTCGACAGGTGACTCATGGGACAATGACTCGAAAAGATGACTCGAAAAATTTGGATCGTTGATTGGTTTCACACGCAGTGATCCACTTGGTCGCCTTTCGCCACGCCCTCACGGAACAACCTGTGAGCTGACTTGACACGACACATGACTCATGGGACAGTGAGTCGAAAAGATGACTCAAAAAATTTGGATCGTAGTTCTGTTTCACATGCAGTGATCCCCTTGATTGCCTTTTTCCCTCTCGCCACGCCCTCACTGAACAATCTGTGAGCTGACTTGACACGACACCTGACTCGTGGGACAATGACTCGAAAAGATGACTCGGAAAATTTGGATCGTAGATTAGTTCCCACCTGCCAGTGATTCATTTAGTCACCTTTGCCTAGACTTGACTTGTGGGACAATGACTCGACAAGATGACTGAAAATTTGGATCGTAGATTGGTTCTCACCTGCAATGATCCAGTTGGTCGCCTTTGCCGCTCTCGCCACGCCTTAACGGAACACCTGTGGGTTGACTACACTACACTTGACTCGTGGGACAATGACTCGGAAATTTGGGATCGTAGATTTGTTCCCACCTGCCATTGATCCAGTTGGTCGCCTTTGCCGCTATCGCCACGCCCTAACGGAACAACCTGTGAGCTGACTACACTACATCTGACTCGTGGGATAATGACTCGAAAAGATGACTCCGAAATTTTGGAACGTAGATTGGTTCCCACCACAGTGAACAACCTGTGAGCTGACTTGACACTACAGTACACTTAACTCGTAGAACGATGACTCGACAAGAAGACTCGCAAAACTGGGATCGTAGATTAGTTCCCACGTGCCAGTGATCCATTTGGTCGCCTCTGCCGCTCTCGCCACGCCCTAACGGAACAACCTGTGAGCTGACTACACTACACTTGACTTGTGGGACAATGACTCGACAAGAAGACTCGAAAAACTGGGATCGTAGATTAGTTCCCACGTGCCAGTGATCCACTTAGTCGCCTCTGTCGCTCTCGCCACGCCCTAACGGAACAACCTGTGAGCTGACAATACTACACTCGTGGGACAATGACTCGACAAGATGACTCGGAAAATTTGGATCGTAGATTAGTTCTCACCTGCCATTGAAAGACTTGGTCGTCATTGCCCTTTTCGCCACGCCCTCATGGAACAACCAGTAAGCTGACTTTACACGACACATGACTCGGTGGAAAATGACTTGAAAAGATGACTCGGAAAATTTGGATTGTAGATGGATGCCAGTGATCCACTTGGTCGCCTTTGCCCTTCTCGCCACGCCCTCACGGAACAACCTGTGAGCTGACTTGTCACGACACATCTGACTCGTGGGATAATGACTCGAAAAGATGACTCGGAAAATTTGGATCAAAGACTGATTCCCACCTGCCATTGATTAGTTCCCACGTGCCAGTGATACACTTGGTTTCCTTTGCCGCTCTTGACACGCCCTCACGGAACAACCTGTAATTTAATATTTGACACGACACTTGACTCGTGGGACAGTGACTCAGCAAGCTGACTCGAAAAACTTGGATCGTAGATTGGTTTCCACCTGCCATTGATCCAATTGGTCGCCTTTGCCGCTCTCGCCACGCCCTCATGGAATAATCTGTGCGCTGACTTGACACAACACTTGATTCGTGGGACAATGACTCGAAAAGATGACTCAGACAATTTGGATCCTAGATTAGTTCCCACCTCCCAGTGATCCACTTGGTCGACTTTGCCGATCTCGCCACACCCTCATGGAACAACCTGTGAGCTGACTTGACACTACACTTGATTCTTGGGACAATGACTCGAAAAGATGACTCGGAAAATTTGGAGGCAGATTGGGATCGTGGATTGGGAGAGACGGCGAGAAGTGAAAGTGGTATTTGCCATGTGGAAAAACGGAGTGTGCCATGTGGCTTTTTTTTTTTTGCCATGTGACAAAATTGATTTTGCGATGAGGCATTTTTTTTTTTTTTTGGTATGTGGCATTTCTTTTGGTATGTGGCATTTTTGCAGGCCATGCACGTGCATGCCATTGACGGCTCTGCACGTCCAAATTTCCCATTCATTTAAATGGCAGAAAAACGTGTGGCTGTGATTTTTGACTATACGCTTACCATTACAGTGCATTGACATTCAATTGGCACGCAAGTCAGGCTATGTCATTGACGGCTATGAACGTCCTAATTTTCTATTCATTTTGAATGACAGAAAAACGTGGTTTTGATTTTTGACCATACACTTTACATTACAGCGCCTATTCAATCACTTGGCACCCAAGTAAGGCTATGACCATTGTAATACAAAGTGTATGGTCAAAAATCACAGCCACCCGTTTCTGCCTTTAAAATGAATGGAAAATTTGGACGTGCATAGCCTGCAAAAAATGCCATATACCAAAAGAAATGCCACATAACAAAATCAATTTTGTCACACACCAAAAAAATGCCACATGGCAAAATCCATATACCCTGCCCAAAAATGCCACATAACCCCCCCCCCCAAAAAAATGCAACAAACCAAAATCCATTTTGCCACATACCAAAAAAAATGCCACTTATCAAAATACATTTAGTCACATGGCAAAAAAAAAATGCCACATGGCAAAATCAATTTTGCCAAAATACCACTTTTCGTTCTCGGCCCTGCTGTAGATTGGTTCCCACCTGCCAGTGATCCAGTTGGTCGCCTTTGCCGCTCTCGCCACGCACCCACGGAACAACCTGTGAGCTGACTAGATACGACTCGTCTTTACAACCTCGTGATTCGGCTCGTCTTGACATAACCATGAGACTCTGCTCGACTTGACTCGACCGCGAGACTCGGGTCGGCTTGACTCGATATAACCTTGTGACTCGACTAGACTTGCCCACAACAGATAAGACTCAGGACTAAGCATGTGCCGGTATGAGATTCTGACAGTATAATGAAATATTTTAAGTAAAATGTAGTCCTTCAGGTGATCCTAAACCCTCAGCCACAGCTTAATATTATCATCATTAGAACAAAAATAATTGAATTTTTCTCTAATTACCATATTTGTTTTACCACCGCTAGACATACTAATCACACAGGAGTTAACTCTTGTAGCTGGTGGGAAACGTTCATAACAGCGTTTACTAACCTTTTAATTTTGTATAAAGTGACGTGCGGTCACGTAAATGCAAAATCATATTGTAAGTATTGCCTCCTCTGTCAGCCACCCTCCGTAAAGATGTTTTACATGTCGGTGGGCCCTCTTCCTCTCAGCCGCGGTCGTCTGTATTATTGCTGTAGCCGAAGTATTCCCATACCAGTGACTTTGTTTTCTTCGATGGGGGAAAAGTTCTAGTGTTTCACCTCCTCCAGCCATCGTGTAGCACAGCTCACTGAGCAACAACCAGAGGGAGAGAGGTAAGCCCTGCAGCTGCAAGCTAGGGATTTCTACCTTTGGGATATAAAAGGTAGTACCGTAGGAATGGTATGTCGGAAAATTTTAGTGGTTTTGAAACCTATCGGGAATCTATTCGGGACTTACTTGTGACTCGGATCATAGGGACTCGTGCAGTTGTCTGCTTGAAAGCGATGACACCGAGAGAAATGGGGCTCCCCTATGCTGGGTGTAAAACCCCAAACTATGTCAGCTCGCTTGAGAAATAAATCCATACATACCCGCTTGTTCTGCACTGAGAGAACCACTCTAATCCCATAAAAGGTGTCTTTTTATGTGGTATAGCCAGTAGTTTAACTGCACTTTAGCCTGCAATTATCACTGTTAAAGTAATGCTTCTGACCATAAAAAGACGAGCAAAAACTGACGACGCCAAAGACAAAAACAGCGAGAGTTGAAGGGGTGTCGCTACCCAGTTATTTGGCTCCAAAGAGATGAGCTGCTCAGCCCCACGGGAACTCCGGGCTGTCACGCGGAAGCGATTGTGACTGTAAAATGAACTAAAAGGCACTTCTCCAATTCCCCAATTTTCTTCCATTATTCCAACTTTAATTACTTGACCATTTTTGGGATGGAGCGCCGCTTGATTAAAATGGACACTCTTTTAATAACTGCCCCCTCCTCCACCAAAAATGAACACACCTCATAGATGGAATAATTAAAGTAGAGGCGAGATAAGATTCATATCTGCAAATGAGATGGGTCCAACCAAAGAGCAGGACAGGCTAACGCCGTACCACATATTACCGCCTTGTCCAAAAATTGATTCATGATGGATGTTTTCCTAGAATATTGCAGAATGTCCTATAGACACGTGTCGGGTTTTCGCTCGGGTTGAGGAACACTAAAAACAAAAATTATGCAAAGACTTCAATGACGATACCAATGCTTCAAGGTGATCCTGAGCGCGATAGCATGGTTGACTTTATGTGTCCAACCAAGCCCACCCACTGGGAGGGAGTCTATTTAAAGGGGGTGACGGACATCACCACTCTGCTCATCAAGTGAGGGGAGAGAAGTGGGGCAGGACATTTATGGTGTCCTCCTTGCAAACCGTTGTACTGTCACATCTGCACAAAAAAGAACAAATATAACAGATAGCTAATCCATGCTAACACAGCTATAAATCATGAATTTCAATGCCATGATTTTAGAATCTGACCCAAGATCTGTTGTGCTAACTCATAAATCTGCTCAGTGACGGTTAGCCTATAACCCCTAGCAAAAAGTATGGAATCACCAGTCTCGGACGAGCACTCACTCAGACATTTTATCATGTTGAACAAACTCCCAATTCTCCATTCTGATGAATAAAATATGGACTCATGAAAAACAAAGAAATAACAATCAAAACACATCTCTAGTATTTAGTAGCACCACCTCTTTTCTTTGTAAATCTCACTGGAACAGCACCAAACAAAAGTTCCAGCATCATCACCTTGTCAAGAGTCAAGAATCTGCATTGGACACGTTGTCAAGAGTCAAAAATCTGCATTGGACAAGGTGTCAAGAGTCAATAATCTGCATTGGAAAAGGGGATGATGCTGGAACTTTTGTTTGGTGCCGTTCCAGTGAGATTTACAAAGATGACTGCCTGAAGAAAACATCAAAATTCCCTCAGTCCTTGATGATATGGGGCTGCATGTCAGGCAAAGGCACTGGGGAGATGGCTGTGGTTAAATCTTCAAAAAAAAAAAAAAAAAAAAATGGACACGTTTTTATTAAAATTTTAGACAGCTTTCTTATCCCTTCAATTGAAAACATGTTTGTCATTTTCCAAAATGACAAAAACACAAAAGCAAAAACACACGAAATTTCCAGCATCATCACCTTGTCAAGAGTCAATAATCTGCATTGGACAAGGTGATGATGCTGGAACTTTTGTTTTGGTGCCGTTCCAGTGAGATTTACAAAGATTACTGCCTGAAGAAGACATGAAAATTCCCTCAGTCCTTGATGATATGGGGCTGCATGTCAGGCAAAGGCACTGGGGAGATGGCTGTAGTTAGATCTTCAATAAATGCGCAAGTTTACACTGAAATTTAGACAGCTTTCTTATCCCTTCAATCGAAAATACGTTTGTCATTTTTCATATGCTCTACAAGATAAAATGTCTGAGTGAGTGCTCGTTTGAGACTGGTGATTCCATACTTTTTGCTAGGGGTTGTAATTGTAATCAACTCATTCCATTTCAGTTTGATTGAATATTTTTGTCGCCCTGATTTCCAGTCGACATAGTAAGCGCACGCGTGCATGTAGGCTAAGCGTGTTTGTCACCGTGGCTAACCTGCACGGCCTCACCTAGCGAGAAAGCCACGGCTCGTTAGCTCGGCAAAGACGATAGGGCTTGACACATATTTACCAAAGCCACGCAAACAAATGGCCCGCTTTCGCCAACAGCATCCCCTCCGGCCGTTTTACGACTCGCTCCCTTCCATTACGCCGCGGCCGCCCCGGCGTCTCTTTTTCATCCCTCGGTGCCGCCACGCCAGTCTGAAGCGATTAGTGTCATACCTTGCTATGAGCTTAAAACATGGGGGAGGTCTTCTTTTCATTCTGCCATAATAGCTTCTATCTGAGATCGCTGTCTTATCGCCATCGACTTCGAGATCAGGCGAAAAGTCCGTTTCGTGGAATCCGATTTGGCAGAGGTTTTGTTCTTGGAAAAATATAGCTGTTCCCCCCAAAAAAGTGCATAGAAATTAACAACAAACAAACTATCCTGAAAAAATGTTAATGTACTGGTTGTTGTTCAAGCATCAAAGCACATTTTCAACGTTTAGTCCAGTGATTCTTTCATCTACCACTAGAGGGATACACAGTACACCGAACCGTGAACAAACAGGAATTCAATTTTTGGCACCAATTTTCAGAGTTCACAGTTGAAGTGTGAAAATATATCGAAATTAGGGCTGTCCAAATTATCGCGTTAACAGGCGGTAATTCATTTTTTTAATTAATCACATTAAAATATTTGACGCAATTAATACACATACCCTGCTCAAACAGATTAAAATGACAGTACGGTGTCATGTGCACTTGTTACTTGTGTTTTTGGAGTTTTGTCGCCCTCTGCTGGCCCTTGGGTGTGACTAATTTTATGGTTTTCAGCACCATGAGAATTGGTAATTATGGAATAATTATGACATGAAACCGTCCTGAGCATTAATGAATGTTTATAACCGATATCGTTTAGAATTATAAAATATCTCACTTTTGAATGGATGTAAAAGGTCCAAGCTGGACATAAATGGAGTTAGTGACATAATTTATAATGTCAATAATATCAATGATACTGTCATAATTATGACGGTCTTATGACATGTAACACTTTATTTGACAGCAGCATCATACGACTGTCATAACACCAAATGAACCATCATGAAGCTTTGAACCAATTGGCTGCAAAGCTTTATTGCTTCAAGAAGCTTTATTTGCCCATCACTGCTCCCTTGGGGGAGACAGTCAACCTCTGCTGCCACCTGCTGTCAATGCTGTTGTTCTCCAACATGCCTCCTAGCATGCATTGCAGCACTACAGATGTAAATAACAATCAAAATTCATGTTCTGTGCTAATTATGTCTTCAGTTACTGTTCCGGTTGTTTCATTAATTGCTCGTTTTGTATTTGGCAACACTATATTTGATAGCGGCGCCATAAGACGGTCACTAAACAGTCATAATTATGACATGACACCATCCTGAGCATGAATGCTTATAACAGATATCATTTAGAGTCATCCGGCAAATTATCTCACTTTTGAATGAATAAGCCACACTGGCAGCGAATCATCGAACTACGCTGCAGAATATCGTAGAATGATTTCCTGACTCAGGTATCGATCATACTTGTGTCGCCATATGGTGAAATAATCGTTATCGTGAGCCTTGTATCGCAAATCGCATCCAATCGTGAGCTACCTGCAATAATTTTTCTCGTCTAAAACATGTTATCTGTATGCAAATCCGCAATGGAGACTCAACTTTTTGCAATTAGAAAGCATCGGCTACAGTGAAACGGCCTTGAGTTTCCCAAATTACACAGGCACAATTTCAGAAATATTTGGATATTACACATGCTATTTAGCCCGCCTAAGCGTTTAAAATGAGGCGCTCAGGGACTCGTCTAACTAAATGAAGCCGCGAGAAAGACTAATGCAAAATGACGGCTGCGGCGCGCAGGGGAAATCACAGCGCGCCACCTTGGGCGCAAGCAGATTCCAAGTTGAAGTCGGCCTTAAATTAGTCTTCAGACGAGCTCCGACGAATCCGACGGACAGCGTTGACCTTTCCCGACGCGCGATGCTTTCTAATTGAAACCTTCGGCGCTACGATTCAGGACCGGAGGATGCCAAATCATGCGGAAAGATGTCCGGTTGGCGGCTGTCGACGAGTTCAAGACTCTCCGTAAGGTGGAGTTATTTCTTAATGCGCGACGAGTCTCGGCGTGTGTCAAGCGAGCAGGTGGGCTGTCATCAGCGAAGACAAATAAACACATCGGAGGCGCTCAGCCAAAACTGCCCTCTGTCGCTCGTTTTTCCGCGCTTGGCTTTGATTGATGGACGATGCGATGCTCGCCAAAAGTTAAGGCTAGTCGTCCGCTCGGCGACTTTCTAAACCTGACCTGAAGTTCATCGCGTTCACCCCAAAACAGCAAATACACAGATGGAGACAGCTCAGCCATTTAAATTCCAAGAAGCTTATAGATGTTATTGTGTCAAATCTAATTGCGGGAATATTCCGCGAGAACAAAAAAAAATGGAACTACTAATACTCGCAATCCTCAAAAGGGGGATTACAGTTCCAAACTGGAGGCTGGGAGGGGAAAAAAAACGGTGTCAGAAATGGGGATGGACTGTCAGGCGGACTAATTATGCTTGTTGAAAAGTGCAAGCCTCATTTCGCGGGCTTACGTCGAGGGGAATCGTTCAGTGGGCGACCTCATCCTTGATGTGGCGCGAAACATTCTCTTCATAATTCTGACAACTCTTTCTCCAGCGCGGCTCAATTTGATGGCATGTGTTTGCTCAGCTCATCTCTAATGCGTATTAACATGTAGCTTTAACATAAAGTATTTAGTCAACCGCCAATTGTGGCCTGTAATTGTCATCATGGGTAAAAACTCAACCATGAGAGACAATCTGGGGAAATAAAAAAAGGAAAATCACATTGTTTGATTTTTAAAGAATTTATTTTCAAATTAGAGTGGAAAATAAGTATTTGGTCACCTACAAACAAGCAAGATTTCGGCTGTCAAAGAGGTCTAACTGCTTCTAACGAGGTCTAACGAGGCTCCACTCATTACCTGTATTAATGGCACCTGTTTTAACTCATCGGTATAAAACACATCTGTCCACAACTTCAGTCAGTCACACTCCAATCTCCACTATGGCTAAGACCAAAGAGCTTTCAAAGGACAGCAGAGACAAAATTGTAGACCTGCACCAGGCTGGGAAGACTGAATCTGCAATAGGTAAAACGCTTGGTGTAAAGAAATCAACTGTGGGAGCAATTATTAGAAAATGGAAGACATACAAGACCACTGATAATCTCCCTCGATCTGGTGCTCCATGCAAAATCTCACCCCGTGGCGTCAAAATGATAACAAGAACGGTGAGCAAAAATCCCAGAACCACATGGGGGGATCTCGCGAATGGCCTACAGAGAGCTGGGACCACAGTAACAAAGGCTACTGTCAGTAACACAATTTACCGCCACGGACTCAAATCCTGCACTGCCAGACGTTACCCCCTGTTGAAGCCAGTACACGTACAGGCCCGTCTGCGGTTTGCTAGAGAGCATTTGGATGGTCCAGAAGAGGACTGGGAGAATGTTTTATGGTCAGATGAAACCAAAATAGAACTTTTTTGTGCAAACATAGGTTCTCGTGTTTGGAGGAGAAAAAAGAAGAAAGAACACCATACCCACTGTGAAGCATGGGGGTGGAAACATCATGCTTTGGGGTTGTTTTTCTGCAGAGGGACCAGGATGACTGATCTGTGTAAAGGAAAGAATGAATGGGGCCATGTATCAAGAGATTTTGAGTGAAAATCTTCCATCAGCTAGGGCATTGAAGATGAGACGTGGCTGGGTCTTTGAGCATGACAATGATCCCAAACACACAGCCAGGGCAACAAAGGAGTGGCTTCGTAAGAAGCATTTCAAGGTCCTGGAGTGGCCTAGCCAGTCTCCAGATCTCAACCCCATGGAGAATCTGTGAAGGGAGTTGAAAGTCCGTGTTGCCCAATGACAGCCCCAAAACATCACTGCTCTAGAGGAGATCTGCATGGAGGACTGGGCCAAAATACCAGCAACAGTGTGTGAAAAGCTTGTGAAGAGTTACAGAAAACGTTTGGCCTCCGTTATTGCCAACAAAGGGTACATAACAAAGTATTGAGATGAACTTTTGATATTGACCAAATACTTATTTTCCACCATGATTTGCAAATATATTCTTTAAAAATCAAACAATGTGATTTTCTGTTATTTTTTTTTTCCACATTCTGTCTCATTGTTGAGGTTTACCCATGTTGACAATTACAGGCCTCTCTAATATTTTCAAGTGGGAGAAATTGCACAATAAGTGGTTGACTAATTACTTTTTTTGCCCCACTGTATGGACGCCGCTAGCTAGCCTTCCCAGTTGAAATTGATTCGACATCTACTAGTGATAAACAAGTTTGAAATAACGCAATATTTCACCTGTACATGCCTGTAAAGCTCTCCCTTCATTTCTTGCACATCCTCATGGCAACACAACCCCCTTTGCAGACGCCTTCAGTTATCGTTCTATTATTAGTCACAAAAGTAGCCGCACCTTCCCTCCCTCTCTGCTGTCACTGCAGATGACTACCTTCTAATTGGCCGCACGCATTTCTCGCCCAGCGAGCGATGACAATCAAGTCTTCTGAAAATGACTGATTGCGTGGCGGAGGCGTCAGTCCCGGGCAGGGGGCGGCGTTCTCGGACGGAGCCGAAACAACAAACGAGGCAGAAGTTTGGAGAACAAAGACGAGCCCTCGCTTCGACGTCTCTCTGCGCTTCAAATCGTTGGCATCTCCTTGTTTTTTTGTTCTCCGCGTCAAGAGAGAGGGGGGAAAAATATGCAGTTGCACACCATCGCAGAAGGAGTGAGTAAAGGGGAGGCAGCTGGAAAAGCACTGATTCTCAATTTCAGGGTAGACGATGACATTTTAGAACCCTGAACAACAAACTGCTGGTGGTAGACGAACCAGATCTGCTGTAAAAATGATCTGTTTTCACATTTATCAAACATTTTTTCTGGCATTTTATTTGGAACTAGATCAACACCGTCCCTACTGTTAAAACAGCTTTAATGTTATTTCAGAATATGTTATTAGCTGCCATTGACAGTAATAGACGTCGCATGCATTTTGAGTCAAATCATCTATCACAAGGGTTTCAAACTGGTCTTTGAAGGGCCGCAGTGGGTGCTGGATGCCATTCCAACCAAACGAGATGAATACCTTTTCACCAATCTGGTGTCTTACAAGTCTAATAAGTTGATTGCAGTCTGGGGCTGCTTGTTTTAGCAGAAATCTCTCAGCGACCTTTGCTGGATGTGTTAAAACAAAGACCAGGACCCACTGCAGCCCTATGTGGAATCGGTTTGACACCCCTAATCTATTATAGCTATTGTATCTCTTGAGCTTGGGACCCATCTCGGGATCCATCTTGAGAACAAGCTCTTGATCCATCTCTGCATCGAGCTCTGGATCCATCTCGAGATCCATCCCTGGATCGAGCTCTTGATCCATACCAGGATCTGGCTCTGGGTCCTTCTCGGGATCATGCTCGGGATCAATTTCTAGATCCATTTTGCGATCCATCTCTGGACCGAGCTCTGTATCCATTCGGGATCCAGCTAAGGCTCGAGCTCTGTATCCATCTCGGGATCTATCTCTGAATCGAGCTCTGGATCCATCCCGGGAACCATCTCTGGATCGAGCTCTGGATCTATCTTGGGATCCATCTCTGGATCGAGCTCTGGATCCATCCCGGGATCCATCTCTGGATCGAGCTCTAGATCCATCCCGGGGTCCATCTCTGGATCGAGCTCTGGATTCATCCCGGGATCCATCCCTGGATCGAGCTCTGGATTCATCTCAAGCTCCATTCCTGGATCGAACTCTTGAACCATCCCGGGAACTGGCTATGGATCCATCTTGGGATCATGCTTGGGATCCATTTCTGGATCCATTTTGCGATCCATCTCTGGATCAAGATCTGGATTCATTTAGGATCCGGCTCTGGATCCATCTCGGGATCTATCCCTGGATCGAGCTCAGGATCCATCCCGCGATTGAGCTCTGGATCGAGCTCTGGATCCATCCCGGGATCCATCTCTGGATCGAGCTCTGGATCCATCTCGAGATCCATCTCTGGATCGAGCTCTTGATCCATCCCGGGAACTGGCTCTGGATCCATCTCTGGATCGAGCACTGGATCCATTCGGGATCCAGCTCTGGATCCATTTCGGGGTCCGTCCCTCGATCGAGCTCTGGATCCATCCCGGGATCCATCTCTGGATCATGCTCTGGATCAAGCTCGGGATCCATCTCTTGATCGAGCTCTGGATCTTACCCAGGACCAATTTCCGGATCACCGAGAGATCCATCTTGGGATTGATCAGTTGATCTATCTCTCGATCTATCATATCAATCTTATAGGGAAAGTAACTATTTCAAGCAATTAAAAAAAAAAAAAAAAAAAACTTAATCCCATGAGGACCTGGCGTCCACATACGGTGGACATCATATTTCTAGTTATAGCCCCTCCCAGTCCAAATGGATTGGACGACAAGCACCAGGGTTAACACAAGGAGGCCTATTGAGATAATACAGAGTATTCAGCAGATTTCTTCACCTCCAAGGAATTTCATTACGAAAAAGCTCACCCCCCCAAAAAAACGTGTCGGACGTTCCATTTCATTAGGCGAAGTGCTCTCGCCTTATTTGTTTCTCATTATTTTCACCCTCTTATATTTGCATCAGCCGCTCCTCAGATTAAAGCGGCAGCCTGGTGGCGCGCAATTAATCCAGGGAAGAAAAAGCCCAGGTTGCAAAATGAAATAGCTTTCCTTTCCCTGCGGATGCGCGCTAGCGTCTTATCGAGCCAAAAACCACACGGAGGACTCCGCCGTGTTTATGCAAGTTGACTTCCATTCCACGTTTGGAAAACATAGCGCTTTGTCCTCCCATGAGTTCAGCCAAAGAACGGGGAGGGGGATTACCATCTACATGTATGTATTGACGTGGATTTGGACTTTGATGCCGTTAAAAGGTCAGAACAAGAGCATTTTGGGGAATTGGTCAGCAGGGTCTAAGCCCGGATAATGCCCCAAATACTCTTGTAAAGTCTTCCTAAAGCAGCGGCAGTAATAATAATAATAATAATAAAAAGAGGGAACCGGAGATTGTAAACAATCAAGAAATGCCATTTTGATTCGTAAAACCATCTGCTCTTGTCTTAATCTGCGCATTCTTTCAACAGAGACTAAGCCGGACCCCCTGTGAGCTGAAGTCGGTTAAAGCTGCCTCATTTTTTTTGAAAGTGTGTATTTATGAAGCAATGTGCACGCCTGAGCCGTCTGTCAAGGATTAAGATGATTTACGATGACCTGCGATTCAAAAGTGAGGTGACGGACTAGTAAATCATTGACTTAATTTATCCGGTCCAAGTTCATCAAGTAGAAAATGAGACATACTTGTTGTCGGAAGGAAACTAAACTTCCAATGCTGCAAATGTTTAGACTCTGCTTTGCATAGATTGCCTGTCAACTGCTTCAACTCAATCCCGTGTGCCCAATTGAGAGGCTTCCGAAAGTTATGGCCAGAGGCTTGGATTAGACCACGGACAGAGACAAATGCTATTGGTTTAACCCCGCGGGTAGGTCGTTTGCCTGCGAGCTGGGCCATGAACAAGAGCAGGAAGCAGACAGTCCAAACATGTTGCCAGGTGTGTTCCCAGCGTAGTTGTTCCAAGGGTTAATCTTTGTTTTACAGCGCACTCCAAAGTTGAAATGTCACCTGGCTAGGTGCCGGTGTCACGTTATTGGCCCCCATTGTGGGAGATACTATGTTAAACAAGTTTACTGTTCAACTAAACATACGCCATGCATATATAAAATTAGTGCTGTCAAATTTATTGTGTTAACGGGCGGTAATTTTTAAAATAACGTTAAAATATTTGACGCATTTAACGCATGCGCGGAATGACCCGCTCATGCATTGCCTCAGATTACAATGACGCCGTTTTTTGCACATTGAGAGCTAAGAGGCAGAGAAAGCAGAGTGGACACAGGCATTCATTGGACTGCGCTGTATATTGGCATAAGCTTCGATAAGTCCTTCACAACAAACATAAGTCATTTAGTGAAAGCACAACAAAAATAATATTCCTATCTGTCAAAAAAATGTTCACAAAAAGAAAACTGGCATTCCCAATCGAAATAGCTATGCAAAATACACATAAAACTTTGGTCAAACTCTATTCAAACATTTCGTTTAGCTCAACGAATACACTGGATGTCAATATTTAGTCACAATATACAAACTATCAGAAGTCTCGTACATTGTGATGCCAGCACTCAAATGACCGTGAACTACAATGGAAACAGGGAACTCCGGCGTAAGTCGAGGCTCAAAACACACACATTGGCTTTATTTCTAAGTGATTTAAAACTCGCCATTGACACCTTGTAGTGTATTTCAATCACTACCTTACGTGGTTAAAGACAATGTGGAAGAACGGGAGGGAGCCCATGTGACGTCACCGCTCGGTGACGTCAACAATGGCGACCTACTAGTTTATTTTTTGATTGAAAATTTTTAATTTTATTAAAACGAAAACATTAAGAGGGGTTTTAATATAAAATTACTATAAATTGTACTAACATTTATCTTTTAAGAACTACAAGTCTTTATTGCTATAATAAACAAATACAGTACTTATGTACAGTATGTTGAATGTATATATCCGTCTTATCTTTCCATTCCAACAATAATTTACAGAACAATATGGCATATTTTAGAGATGGTTTGAATTGCGCAATTAATTACGATTAATTTTTAAGCTGTGATTAACTCGATTAAAAATTTTAATTGTTTGACAGCCCTATATAAAATGTTTGCCTACTGCCAGACAATTGCATGAGTCACTATGATCTGAGTCACTAGTCGAGTCACAAGGCAATGTCGAGTCGAGTCACGATGCTATGTCGAGTCATCATGCTATGTCGAGTCACGAGGCTATGTCCAGTCGAGTACCGAGGCTGTGTCGAGTCAGGTTACAAAGTTGTCGAGTTGTCACGAGGTTATGACGAGTCGACTGGACTTGAGTCGCGAGGTTATGACGAGTCGACTCGAGTCGCGGGGTTATGACGAGTCGACTCGAGTCGCGGGGTTATGTCGAGTCGCGGGGTTATGTCGAGTCGAGTCGCGGGGTTATGGCGAGTCGCGGGGTTATGTCGTGTCGAGTCATGAAGTTATGATGAGTCGACTCGAGTCACGAGGCTGTGTCGACTCGAGTCGAGTCACGAGGTTGTGTCGACTCGAGTCGAGTCACGAGGTTGTGTCGGCTCGAGTCGAGTCACGAGGTTGTGTCGGCTCGAGTCGTGTCAATTCAAAGGTTGTCGAGTCGACTCGAGTTGAGTCACAGATTAGTCAAGGCCTTCACCATTGTTCCCCAGCCCACCAGGCCACCAAGTGTATCACTGGTAGGTGGGAACCAACCAATTCATGTCTGAGTCATCAAATTTGCAACTCGAGTCAGACTCCCTGGGATTTGAGTCCAATTGTCTGCCTAATGCTAGCTTAATGCTAATGCTAAAAAAGCACCGTTGCAGGGTTATCACTCAACAAACATGCAGCGGCGCATGTTCACGGACAACCAAGCAGTACTCATGGTCATACATATTCTTTATCCTTTGCGAAGAAAATATTAATACATGTCATGGTAGCTGCCTTACGGTAGTATTTGGGTTATTTAAAGCAATAAAACAATAATGCTGACTTACAATCCAATAGAGTGGATGTTTATCGGCGTCAATGGCACTCAAACATGATCACCAATTGAATCCACCCGGTCGTCACTCGTTTTACTCAAGGTAGAAACAAACTAAGACAGAAACGGGTGGGGCTGCTCCATTTCCAGCTTCCGGAAGCATATTCAAACCGAGATGAAAATGGCAGCCAAGCAACCCCCCACCCGTCCCCCGTGATAATTCCGGAGCCGTCAGCGGGTTGTTACGCGAGCGTCTTTGCATACTGCTGACGTTTCATTGCGGCTTCCAAATCCGAGAAAGGAGGGCAACGCGGTGCCGAACAATGACGGCCGGGAACTCGTCTTGTGTACTATAGCTCAACGCTGTAGCCTTTTTAAATAGGTCAACAATACAAGCGGCAAATACTGGCGTGCGTGTGCACAATTTCCTTCCCTTAATGGACGTACACTTGCGTGCACAGACCAGACGAGTGTCTTAAATAGTGCCGGGCCTTCATAAAACATGCATGACGCTAATGCTCGCCGTTACGCGCCCGGCCGCTCAAGCCTTTTGTGTCAAAGTCTGGCGGACACAAAAGTCGCCAGGCAGGGAAGAAGAAAAAAAAAAACACTGCCATGCGCTTTCCCGCTTTGGACTCCTCACAGGATCGCTCAGGGTTAGGAGATAATGAGCATCCTGCAATATTTAGATACTTCTGTAATCAGCCGTCCTCTTGCAGAGGATTTCTTCACCAGAGTAATTGTCATTACGCGCTCCTTGAATAAACTAATAAAGGAATCACAAAGAAGAAAAAGCACCCAAAAAAAGAACGAGAGGAGCAATCTGAGATAGCAGAATTCTGCCTTAGCAGCCATATTTCTGACCTTGACATTTGACCCTTTCGATTCATGTCATCTTACCTAACCTGTAAATGTGAGTTTAATAGACGAACCCGATATTATCGTAAAAATCCTTTTCAGACCTTTGACTCTGTACACAGGAATTCTTTTTGCATTACTGATTATGGAACACCCAATCATACATAGGTTTGACTCAAGGAGCAAGTGGTGACTAGTAAGAAAATACAACTAGCCTATCACACAGAATAACGCAAAGTAATTCACCAAGCACTGTGGAACTTCTCAGTTTCTCTTTGCGCTGTGTCTTGGTCGCACTAGCATTAGCGTTTGCACACAGCAAAGAGCACTGGAGATATGAGACAAGGAAATATGACAAAGCGTATGTAGCGTTTGGCTTTTAATACAGTGGGAGATGCAAAGACCAGCAGCTGACGCATGCTGGATAGTTTACGTACTACAACTAGGCTACTACAAAAACAGCATTCTATTTCACCTACAGTGTGTGTTGGGGTTTTTGTATTGTAAAAAAAAAAAAAAAAAAAATCAACCCTCAAATAAGTTGCACACAAATATCAAACAGAGCTTTGCACAACAGCAGCTCAACAGTAACAACTTATTATAATCTTTATTTTCGACCTTGAATTGAATTGTATAAAATGTTGCCGTTTTTGTAAAGAAAATCATCGCTAATTCGTTTTTGCGCCTCCTGTGTCAACAGTTAACTTTTCCATTCCAATAGCACTTTATTCAACGTGACCCGGTCGCAAGCAATGCGTCTGGTAGTGAACATGCTATTAAAGAAAAAAAAAAAAAAAAAAGAATCCAAAATATATATTTAGTGCCCAAAGTTGAATGCTTATTTTTTCCAATATGTTTTATTTATTTATATTTGGAAAAAACAAACATACAAAAAAATAATCTACCTACCAAAACACTACCAAACCCCCGAACACCAGGGGGTGCTGCAGCACCTTCATCACCCCACTTCCCCCGCCACTGTCGTCACCTTATTAATTATGACGACCCCCTCTTTTTCAAGACTCAAGTTTGAAAAAACTTTTTGAACACCAAATTTTTATACAGAAAATAATTACAGTACATCCGAAACAAATGGTTATAACAATATATTTGAGCGAAAAAGCATGTTATTTTGCCTCATTCAAATCTTAATACCTGAACATTTAAATATGTAAACTAAAGTGCAATCACATTCGTAAATGAATGGCTTCTGGTTTTTGAAATGTAAATAGTGTAAAATAATGATATCTGGCGCCATCTAGCGTCGTGAATGGGGAGAGTAGCTCAGATCTGTCATGACAGAACATCGCTTCAATGATATCTGGCGCCATCTTGCGTCGTGAATGGGTATAATGTCTAGACCGCGAATATAAGACAACCCCCTCTTTTTCAGTGTTATTTCAATGCAAAAAACACCGTCCTATATTCGGGCCAATACGGTTGTTGAATATTAATGGGGAGCGGCAGTAAGAGACATTGTGCGTGTGTATGCCTTGTATCATTATTTACACATTATACACACACACCTACCCTCTGTCAACACAGAAAGTTTACAGACAGGAAAAAAAAAACACTGTATTATCAAAACGTTTACAATGGCGGAAGGCTAATGGTAGAGAGAAAACTAGTTAGCCATCTTGGTATGCTAACTAGCCACATTATGTGACTCTTTAACAAGCTAATGTTATAGTATTTGGTAAGGTTGGTGCTGCTTCCCCACTTCCCATCCCTGAAGGCTGGTGGATGGGGGCGTGGTTGGCCCCCCGAATCTGAGGAGGGGGGGGGGATGACTTTGCTGGGCTTTACTGGCTCCACCGCCCGCCCTCCCCAGACTGGCTGGGTGGGTGCCGTGGCCCTGGGGTGGCGCGGCGTCTCCACTTGTTTGCGTGGCGGTCGCGTGTATGGTGGGGCTCGCCCACAGCTGAATGTGATTGGGTGTGCTTGGGTGGGGGGCCCCGGTGTGGGGATTGGTGATGGGGCGGCGCAGGATCAGTTGCCGACGTGCTTACACTCACAAGGAATTCACACAATTACTGGTTTCTGGATCACGGTGCTGATTTGTGTACACTCCACCCCTCCCAATCACTTATATTATAGACCCGCCTCTTCTTTCCCTGGTCAACAGCCCCCCCCCCCAACGATAGCACCAACATATTCATAGTTAGTGGAGAGTGGGAGGGTTGAGCGCAGCAGCTCCAAGCCACGGATTTCTCACTGCATTTTCGGGACGTAAAAAATAGCGAATACCATCCTACGGTATGATAGAAAATTTTAGTGGTTTTGAAACAGAGACGTGTTCATACCACGATAAATCTTGAAACCCGTAACTGGCACATCCCTAGTCAAGACAAATGACAAGTTAAATTTTTAGAGATGTCCCATGCCGATCGATCGGGTCCGATCACGTCATTTTCAAAGTATCGGAACCGGCAAAAAAATATCGGACATGCCTTTTTTTAATATATATATATATATATATTTTTTTATTGTTTTCTATTTGTATTTAACGTTACAGACATAATGTTACACTCATCCAGAGTCTTTAGTTTAGGCTTAAGGCAGGGTTATCAAATTTATCCCGTTAACGGCGGTAATTAAAAAAAAAAATTATCACGTTAAAATATTTAACGCAATTAACGCAATCGCGCTGCACAACCCACTCACGCATTGTCGTGTTCAATCTGTAATGGCGCCGATTTACCTATATATAGAGCTAAAAGGCACCGTGAAATGAGTAGAGTGAATTTTGGCAGCCTTTGGAGCTTTTTTTAATTGGCTAAAGCCTTACAATCCCTCTCCCTACCATTAGAAATATCGTGGGAAGCAATGTGGGGAAGAAAAATAGTAATTGATCTTTTTCTTAACACCCTATGTCATTTCCCAACGCGGAAAAGATATATCAATTGGTACCACTACGCACAGTCATGGTTGCACTTCCCATCATGCATATGGGCAGAACAGTTAAATGGCTACAGTATCATTTACTGAAAGCTCAACAAATACACTAGATCAGACATGTCTAAAGTCCGGCCCGGGGGCCAAATGCGGAACGTGGTCAAGTTTCACCCGGCCCCCAGCCTCTGTCATAAAATCAATAATGTCTGGTCCGCACACACTTAATAAATTGGTCAGCAGTACTGCTACCAGCATATGAAGTAGCTTACACACTAAATGCTGCTCCTCATTTACCCACTAAAAGGCAGCAGCACTCTAAGCAACATTACCCCGTGTTACCCTTTATTCCCCATTTCTAAAATGGCGCCAATCAACAAAAAAAAAAGTTGACTGTGACAGCCGACACTTAAAGGATAGGTGGAAATTGAACTACTACTTCTCTAAAATACGCAACAACTGTGTCTGCGTCATTTGCAAAGAGACCGTCGCTGTTTTTAAAGAGTTCAATGTGAGGTGATATTACCACACAAGACATGCTGACATGTATGACAAGATTACAGGGAAGATACGTAGCTAGAAATTGAAGCAACTTGAAGCTAGTTTAATTTTACAGCAGCAGTATTTCGCAAGAGCCCGAGAGTCGAAAGAGAACGCCACAAAGGCTAGTTGCGAGATTGGTGAAATAATTTAATGTAGGGTTGTCAAACGATTACAATTTTTAATCGAGCTAATCACAGCTTAAAAATAAATTAATCGTAATTAATCGCAATTCAAACCAGCTATAAAATATGCCATATTTTTTCTGTAAATTATTGTTGGAATGGAAAGATAAGACGGATATATACATTCTACATACTGTACATAAGTACTGTATTTGTTTATTATAGCAATAAATCAATAAGATGGCATTAACATTAACATTCTGTTAAAGCGATCCATGGATAGAAAGACTTGTAGTTCTTAAAAGATAAATTTTTAAAAAATATTTTCAATCAAAAAATAAACTAGTAGCTCGCCATTGTTGATGTCAATAATTACACAATGCTCATGGTGCTGAAACCCATAATATCAGTCGCACCCAAGTGCCAGCAGAGGGCGACAAAACACCAAAAAAACACAAGAAACAAGTGGACATGAAACTGTGCTTTCATTTTAATCTGTTTGAGCGGGGCATGTGCGTTAATTGCGTCAAATTAACGTGATTAATGAAAAAAATTAATTAGCGCCCGTTAACGCAATAATTTTGACAGCTCTAAATTAATTTAAGAAATAATAATAATAAAGCAAATGTGACACACAGAACGGCTTTCTATAATTTGCTTAAATATATTGTTCTACGTAAAGGACGTCAGCCAAGGTCGGCCCTCCACATTTTTACCACACCAAATTTGGCCCCCTTCGCAAAAAGTTTGGACACCCCTGCACTAGATGACAATATTTAGTCACAATTTACAAAGTCACATTTATCCTTTAAGAATTACAAGTCTTTCTATCCGTGGATCCCCCTCACAGAAAGAATGTTAATAATGTAAATGCCATCTTGAGGATTTATTGTCATAATAAACAAATACAGTACAGAGCGCTCTTGTTTTCATTATGAATACATGTGAGAAATTAGTTCAGTTGAGACAACCCCACCCATCCAAATAAACAAATAAATAAAAAATGCAAATAAGAGTTTGTCATGTCGGCGCCGAGACATGATTGTGTTTTTAATGAGGGCCTGCAGTCAAGTTTATGTGCAGTGAAGCAAAAGTCTGGCTTGGATTCAGACAATTGCCGTCCATTTTCTCTCGCTAGCATCACTGCGGCGGCTATAGAAGGCAAAACAGGTGTAACAATTGGGCTCTTTCCCTCCCACTGACATCTTTTTCCTCTTTTGCTTCGAGTGAATGCGAATGAACGCTAAGACTGGAGGTTGTCATTCCTTTGAATACCTAATTGTGCCAGGACCGCGCATATGTTGCTGACTTTAGGCCAACAGAAAAAGCGGGGCATTCGTACTTGTTTTCTCATTCGGGCGGAATACAAAAAAACACACATTCTGTAGGTTTGACACTCCGACCGCGCCGCCTCATGCATTCATTCATGTAGCCGCCAAACATATCTCACAGCGGTTGAGGGGCGCCTGCTGCATAATAACTCCCGGGAAGAGTTTCACCAGCTGCGCGTTGGTTTCACGCGTCGCCACAACGAGCAGACGATTTCATTTGCGTCTGCTCTCGTGATTGTGAAACACACCGTGTTTTGTCTGATTGGAAAAAGGCAGATGAAGCGCGCCTGCAGAAAACAGGAAAAATTGTATGGAGTGCGTATATCCACTTCTGGTTTATAATGGACAGTAAAAACTGTCAACCGGACAAACTATTTGCATACATTTTTCAATCTATTTCTGATTGATTGACAAAATTTACACACTCTTTGCCATTTTGACCTTTAGAGACCGGAATCACCAAAAAATGTGAACACATTGTTTCCCCCCACCCACTTGCTAATGTTAGTCCACGTTCTTCTGTTTGTCTGTTATGTATGCGCGGCGGCCGGGCCCGCCAGCTGCTTAACCTATGACATTTGAGATTCTTGTCCAAATAAACAAGAAGTTCTGGGCTAGAGAAACAGCATTTTTTCTAGCGCTCGCCTGGCGTTAGATTTTTCAATTCCGACCGTGTACTGAAAACTGATCTGGAAATCCGGGAATTTTACACTAGATTAGGGATGCCATGCACCATCTTCTTTAGGGGATGAGTTCTTGATAGGGGTGAATTCAGGAGTTGTGAAAATGTACATGTTTGGCGAAGGTATATGCTCAAATCCTTATATCTGTTTATTTGTAAAAGTATGTACTGGATGAAACTACAGTTAATCACAAAAGTGAGTACACCCCTCGCATTTCTGCAGATATTTTCATGGGACAACACTGACAAAATGACACTTTGACACAATGAAGAGTAATCTGTGTGAAGCTGATATAATAGTTTATTTTCTCCTCAAAATAACTCAAAATATAGCCATTAATATCTAAACCCCGGGCAACAAAAGTGAGTTCACCCCTTAGAAACTACATCCCTAAATGTCCAAATTGAGTACTGCTTGTCATTTTCCCTCCAAAATGTCATGTGACTCGTTACAGGCGTGCCGTCGGCATTGAAGAGTTGGGGGGTCAGCCTGTTAGTGCTCAGACCATACGCCGCACTCTACATCAAATTGGTGTGCATGGCTGTCACCCCAGGAGGAAGCCTCTTCTGAAAACGGTCCGTCTCATCAGACCGTAGGACATAGTTCCAGTTATCCATGTGCTTAGTTGACATGTTTTCAGCAAACTGTTTGTGGGCTTTCTTGAATACTGTCTTCAGAAGAGGCTTCCAATTTGATGAGTGCAGCGTATGGTCTGAGCACTAACAGGCTGACCCCCCACCTCTTCAATCTCTGCAGCAATGCTGACAGCACTCCTGTAACGAGTCACATGACATTTTGGAGGGAAAATGACAAGCAGTACTCCATTTGGACATTTGGGGATGTAGTTTCTAAGGGGTGTACTCACTTTTGTTGCCAGGGGTTTAGATATTAATGGCTATATTTTAAGTTATTTTGAGGGGAAAATAAATGAACTCCTGTATAGAAGCTGCACACAGACTAGTTTTCATTGTGTCAAAGTGTCATTTTGTCAGTGTTGTCCCATGAAGATATATACTTAAATATCTGCGGAAATGCGAGGGGTGTACTCGCTTTTGTGATACACTCTATGTGAGACTTGTACATTGCACTAAATCAGTGCTTCTCAATTCTTTTCTCTTACACCAACAGGAAGACGTAAATGTTTCGCGCCCCCAACTCTCTGCCGACACTGTACATAGTAGCATTTGTCTTTATTATTATTATTATTATTAAGTACACCTTTGCATAAAATTGTCCTTTTTAATATTAAAGTTAATCGATTAATTTGCCAAATTTGATTTGAAAAAAAGCTTCGAATTTTGCTGCTTCGAGTGTTGAGTTAAAGTGGTGTTGTAATGGTTTGTTTTGAAAGTGTTTGCATTTAGTTTTATTTGTTTGGATACACTGCCCTCTAGTGGAAACAGTGAATATGACATAACTCATTTCATATGGCTGAATCCAGCTGCACTCTGTTAAGACCAACATGTTTATTTTTTTGTTAATGCATTCGTTATTGAGTTTATAAGTATATTTAGCAGTTTTTTGTAGGAATATGTGTTTGAACCATTTGTTAAGAGCATTGTAAAAGGGAAAAAAAAAAAACATTTTATAGCATTTAAGCTAGCGGACTTTTGCTATCGAAGTTTGACATTTGTTGTTTTGTTGAATATGGAATAACTCATTTTACATGGCTGAATCCAACTGTTCCCTGTTAAGACCAACATAAACTGAGTTTTTGTTTGAGCTAATATTTTTAATGTATTTGTAATAGGTATATTTAGCCGGTTTTTTGAGGGAATATGTGTTTGAACCATTTGTTAAGAGCACTGTTTAAAACAAACAAACAAACAAACAAAAAAAGTTAGCATTTTATAGCATTTAAGCTAGCGGACTTTTGCTATAAGTTAGCCAATTGTCGGTTTGTTGTACTTAGTGCATTATTTTTTTTATACCATTTGAGGCTCAACTCAGGTATTTGAATTTTTTGTTTCTTATCCGATTACTCGATTATTCGAACTATTAACGAGTACTAAAATAATCGATAGCTGCAGCCCTATGAAAAATATATAGATCAACTTACAATAGAGTATAACTTTATTGTTTGTGACAGAAAAGACTGAGAGCTAATCAATTTGCCTGAATAAAAATAAATAAATAAATAAATAAATAAAAGTCACATCCAAACTGTAGAAATACACTCAAGGTACATTTTTTTGACCATTTGATACTGAAAAATAAAATTGAATGAGATCAGTAAATAATACATTAAAATTGATTAGCAACATTAAAACAACCCTCGGTAACTGTTCAACCTTTATGAAATACTTTCATAACATTTGTGATGATATGTCGAATGACACCTCTTTTTATATTTGGAGGGGGTTCATCGGTACTATTAACTCTGAGGAGGGTGGCAGGAACCGTGCCACACACACAAAAAAAATACAAATGTGCTGACTGCTTTACGGCATACGTTACATTCGGCATTCATTATAAAGACGGAAGTCGATGTGAACGCTTTTGCGTGAATTCTGTAGAGGGCAGAGCAACAAACGAGACAAAAAGTTTTGTTTGAGGAGGGAAAAAAGGGGAGGCTACCAGGATATACTGAATAAACATTGGCTGAACTCGTCAGTGCTGACGTGTTCGGGTGTTGCACGGGGGCTGGGGGTAGTATGCCCAACAGGTTGCGAACCGTCAAATGCTATTGTTTAGCCACAGCTGGATTCATTACCTTATTATCAGTCATTCTTCACACAGCCGCTGGAAACAGATAATCCATCTGCAGGCAACCATGAGATGATTGATGATTTCATTGATGATTTTACAACACTGTGTGGTTGTGTGCTGGTCCTCATAGGAAACGCAGTTTTCCTTAAGGCAAATCATTACCGCTTTTGTCCACCGGTGTCGCTAAAATCGACCAAAACTGACAAGTGTTGCTTTAATAGAAGTCTGTTAAAATTAGTTAAAATATACTGGAAGCAGTGGCAGATAATGTTGTTTTTTTGCTAGTAGGTTTACAATGAAAACAAGGGAATTTAGTTATAAGAAGGTGTTTTTATGTAGTGTAAATAACTCACATCGCGTCTTAGGCCCATTCAAACTGTGATTAAATAATGCTACATAGAGTTGCGAAAATACTGTTTTTATACTTCTGAGTCGCATATTTTCCTTTGGCATCAGCATTAAGGGTGCATGACAGAGAAAACCGGACCTTTGGATGTGCCGCAAGGGTATGATTTGAATACCTGCCTGCTCCAGCCGAGCCGTGATCAATCACTTCTCTGTCAGCCGCCACTCCCCACCGGCGTCTTATCCGACCCTCCCTCCTCCCCGTCCCCGTCTTACTCTCCATTCATTAATTAATTTCTCCCCTCTATATATCGGCCCTGGCCTCCCCGCTGTTCCATCTGCTTTTGGAGCCTCTGTTCTGCCATGTTACTCATTCGCTCAGCGGCTGTCTCGTCGCCGACGGGTCCCTCGCTCCGCGTTATCTCGCCGGGTCCTCTTGTTCTGCCTATCTCGCTCGCTGTCGCCTCGCCTGAGGGGGATATCACCAAAAGAAATAGGGAGGAGCGACTGATGGATCGGAGGCACGTGGTGTAAAATGGAAAAAAAGAAAATGGAGGCTGCCGACATGTTGCGGATTTAATCAAACCATTGAGAATCTGCGAGCACATTGTGAAACGGGCTAACAGAACTAGCAAAATTATAACGCCTTACAGTAGATGAATTCTCTACGCCTGATTGGAAACTGATTGAGCACAACTATATGCGCTATATGCTTTACGCTGACCCCTGGTGGTCAAGGTGCAACCGCAAGTGACACCACTGTAATATCCATTGCACTCAAATGAAACGTGAATTCCTGACATGACAATGAATAATAGCCGTACTTTCT
Source organism: Corythoichthys intestinalis (assembly GCF_030265065.1). Lineage (NCBI taxonomy): Eukaryota > Metazoa > Chordata > Actinopteri > Syngnathiformes > Syngnathidae > Corythoichthys > Corythoichthys intestinalis. The sequence goes on along the minus strand of NC_080407.1, from coordinate 44,566,589 downwards.
ATCCTGATTGGCCGTTTTGCATTCTGCTGTTTTAATTTGCGCACACGTGAGCCGTGACCTTTGGGAAGGGGACGGATTAAAATACGGGTGCCTTCTGCCTTCCCACCGCATCCCTCCACCACGTTTGGGGAAATCAACCCTAAGACCGGCGCGATTGCCGCTCCCGCTTTTCAAATATGAATGGTTTTAATTAAACACACTTTCTTTGCCATCTGGCCCCGCTATCAGGCCCGCCTCGTTAACACAGACGCGCACTCACGACGTGCGCGTTATTAACTGGAAATTGGGAGCGAGCTCACACTGCAAAACCAAACATCGAGATTAGACAATAGCTGTTTGGCGCCGCGATGGAAAGAGAAATGTATTTTCAACTTGATACCAATACCCGTTCTTGTCCAGCAAAATACGCGTTATCTCCTCCGGCTGCAGGTGCGAAAGAAAGCACACGGACGAGCTATTGCTCTTTTTAGAGGCAGCAATATATTTGCAGTCTTCATCCGTCTCACCAGTCGGCGTGAATGAACTCTCCGCGTTGCCCGTGCTAGTAAAAGCGTCTCCTATCTGCAAGTGATCATCCTTAAGGTACCGTCTCGGCTTGCAGGAGTGTTTTAACGATTTTCTGGCTACCGGCAACTCTCTCGCCTGTAAAGTTGTCAGAAACATACAAATGGGAAACTGCCTTCTAGGGGAACGGTAAATTTGAACCAAACAAGCTAGGCTAAACACTGGGAAACCCGTGGGTTTTGGTGCTCCCTAATGTTGCCCTAATGGTGTCCCTTTTTGGGACGTATAAACTGTCGACTCCTATGGTCACATTAACATCTCTTTACTTGCAAATTCAGCCATTACTTGAGGAGGGGGCTGGGGGAACCCTGCCCGAGTCGGGCTACTTTCTCTTTACTTGCAAATTCAGCCATTACCTGAGGAGGGGGATAGGGAAGCCCTGCCTGAACCAGGCTACTTTCAGACACTGTGAACACTGTGTTGTGAGAGTTATTTCCTACTTGACACTAAACTGCTAAGGATATTTTAATAATAGTATTTTAATCATTCTAATTCATTCAAATGTACAGTGGAGCAAACAACTATTTAGTCAACCACCAATTGTGCAAGTTCTCCTACTTGAAAAGATTAGAGAGGCCTGTAGTTGTCAACATGGGTAAACCTCAACCATGAGAGACAATGTGGTAAAACAAAATCACATTGTTGGATTTTTAAAGAATTTATTTCCAAATTAGAGTGGAAAATATGTATTTGGTCACCTACAAACTAACTTCTAACGAAGTCTAACGAGGCTCCACTCGTTACCTATATTAATTATTAGTATAAAAGACACCTGTCCACAAGCTCAGTCAGTCATACTCCAAACTACACTATGGCCAAGACCAAACAGCTGTCGAAGGACACCAGAGACAAAATTGTAGAGCTGCACCAGGCTGGGAAGACTGAATCTGCAATAGGTAAAACGCTTGGTGTAAAGAAATCCACTGTGGGAGCAATTATTAGAAAATTGAATACATATAAGACCACTGATAATCTCCCTCGATCTGGGGCTCCATGCAAGATCTCACCCCGTGGCGTTAAAATGATAACAAGAACGGTGAGCAAAAATCCCAGAACCACACGGGGGGGCCTAGTGAATGACCTACAGAGAGCTGGGAGCACAGTAACAAAGGCTACTATCAGTAACACAATGCGCCGCCAGGGACTCAAATCCTGCACTGCCAGACGTGTCCCCCTGCTGAAGCCAGTACACCTCCAGGCCCGTCTGCAGTTGGCTAGACAGCATTTGGATGATCCAGAAGAGGATTGGGAGAATGTGTTATGGTCAGATGAAACCAAAAAAGAACTTTTTGGTAGAAACACAGGTTCTCGTGTTTGGAGGAGAAAGCATACTGACTTGCATCCGAAGAACACCATACCCACTGTGAAGCATGAGGGTGGAAACGTCATGCTTTGGGGGTGTTTTTCTGCAAAGAGACCAGGACGACTGATCTGTGTAAAGGAAAGAATGAATGGGGCCATGTATCGAGAGATTTTAAGTGATAATCTCCTTCCATCCGCAAGGGCATTGAAGATGAGACGTGGCTGGGTCTTTCAGCATGATAATGGTCCCTTATAATGTTATAATCGTGTTTCAGATGTACTGTAATTATTTTCTGTAGAAAAATTAATTCGTGTTCAAAACGTCTTTTTTTTCCCTAACTTGAGTCTTGAAAAACAGGGGGTCGTCTTATAATCAGGGCCGTCTTATATTCGGCCAATACGGTAAATAAAAAATCAACACCACTAATTGTATGTTATTTCATTGTTCATTGTGTGTCTTCATTTGTAATGTTTGTTTTTCAGTTTTGCTAAACGCACAAGTGTGTCAACTATCATGACATACACATTGAAATTGGTTAATTTGCATAAAACATTTAATTAACGCAAACTAAAAATAAATGCACAACTGTCTTCGCTTTAACAGTTTTTATTAGAATCAATCACAGCTTTGAGAGCCTACTGTAGGTTGATAAAGTGCTGTATAAAAACAAGTCCCTTTTGCTTTCCCCCCTTTCCCTCCTAAACCAACACAGTACAGAAACAAAAACAACATCCAGTAGTGTCTTCCTCACGTGCCCCATGCAGTGCATCAGTAATGTCCCCATTTACAAAACAAAGGAATTTCTTCGCACCTTTGCCTGGCTGTTAGCACTTACACTCTGTCCCACAGTGGGACAGTCTTGGGGGTGATCCCAGGATGTCCCAAAAAGGGATACCCATGAGTCTCCGAATGTAAAAGGCAGCATGAATTGAACTGAAGCATCATTACCTGGTCTTTCCTTTGGAAACATCAGGTATATGTTATAGGTTTTTTTTTGAATGGGAATCTTTCGGCGCGCCGCGCAGCCTGAACCGCTTGACCGATCGGCACCGTCCAAGTATCGACGCGTCCGGAATTTTCGCGCGACGTAGGCTTTTTTTCAAACGGCCCCGAAAAATTTTCCGTTCACCCGTAAACGGCAATTTTCTGGATAAAAAAGCAATTTTCAAAATGTATCTAGTCCTACAATTTTTTACCAAATTACATAATTTAGGTATCAAAAATTCCAGGACGGTGAGGGGCATAAGAGTTGTATACAGAATTTGAAAAAAAATTACGGTTCCCCGGAAATTTGCCAAAAACCTGACCATTCATTTTTAAGGGGGAAAAAAAGAAGTTTCAAAATGTTACTAGTCCGTCAATTTTTGACGAAAACACACAAGATGGGCATCAAAAATTCCGGGATGGCGAGGGGCATAAAAGTGACACGAAAAATGTTTTGATAAAATGTACGGTTTCCCGGCAATTTGCGAAAAACTTGCCCATTCATTTTTAATGGGAAACAAAGAAAAGTTTCAAAATGTATCTAGTCCTTCAATTTTTGACCAAATCACACAATTTGGGCATCAAAAATTCCGTGAGGGTGAGGGGCATAAAAGTTGTATACAGAATTTTGAAAAAAATTACCGTCCCCCGGAAATTGGCCAAAAACTCTCCCATTCATTTCTAATGAGAACATTTCCCATTCACTTACAATGGGATTTCTAATTGAAGTTACATTGCATTGATCCCATTGACGGCCATGCATGTCGAATCTATTGATGCCAATGTACTTGGATTCAATTGACTGTATGGATGTCGATGCCATTGACGGCCATGGACGTCCAAATTTTTCCCCATTCATTTTTAATGGGGGGAAAAAAACAAAATTTCCCCAATTCAACAGAAAATGACCAGATATCAATGGGACGTGTCCCCCCAAACTTCCCCACTTCCATTGACGCTTATGGATGGTGCTGCCATTGACGGCCATGGACGTCCAAATTTCCCATTCATTTCTCATGGCATTTATTTTGTTTATTGCCACTGACTGGCATGTTTGTCCATTCTATTGATGCCAATGTACTTGGAGGCCATTGACAGCCATGGTCGTCCAAATTTTCCATTCATTTCTAATGGCATTTAATTTGTTTAATGCCATTGACAGGCATGTTTGTCCATTGTATTGATAGCCCTGGGCGGGGCTACGATCTGTATAGCCACACAGGAAAGACCAGGTGTAATTTCTCCAGAAATTGCAGTTTCTAATTCGCGAGTGACACTGGGTCTCCTGAACGTCAAGTCAAGTACTGGTGAGTCCCAAGTTGTAAAATTTAGGTGCCGTTTACATGGTGACTCTCCGAGAATACGAAAAATTTCTAATTTGCATTTGCGTCTCCATTCGAACAATGTTGCAATTCCGCATGAAAACGATGTAGTATTCATGCCAGGCCCTAGGGGGCAGTGCAGATTTACAGGGCGACAGAGAATGATGCACTTTGACCCCATCAAGCTCCCTCAGCCCGGAAAAAAAATAGCCCACTCGAAGCGATGGCATTTTTCTTTTGTTCAAAAAGGCACAAAAATGGAAACATTCAACATATTTCATTTACAAATATTATTAAAACAGAAAATAAAAGCCGACATTCCGCCCCATATTTGCTGTTTTTAATGTTTTGTAGCACCGCTGCGCACGCCCAATGTGACGTGTACGAGTGCTGACGTTATCGGCGCGGTCTCGCGCCGCGGGAGCCTTTGATGTGCATGCCGAGGAAGCCCCCTCAATCCCCCGCAATCGGATTCTTTCACTTTGGAGGCAGGATTCAGATTTTTTTTTTGTCTATGCCGATACCATATGCACGTGAAGCGAGTCCGCTACTCAGTCATTGCGTCTTTGTGTCGCAGAGTCGCCATGTAAACTGCCCCTTACACCCTGTCCCACAGTGGGACAGTCTTGGGGGTGATCCCAGGATGTCCCAAAAAGGGACACCCACGAGTGTCCGAGTGTAAAAGGCAGCATGAATTGCACTGAGGCATCATTCCCGAGTGATACTGAGTCTCCTGAACGTCAAGTCAAGTACTAGTGAGTCCAAAGTTGTAAAATTTAGTCTCTTTTGAGTCCAGTCTGGTATGTTCTGATTCTGAGGTTGGACATCTTGCACTCAGCATGTTAATTATGTGGAGATGAAGTCAAAGAGGTTGGGAAAAGCCACCGCCATCCCTTGGAGAAACGCGGTGATCAATAGAAGGGCACAAGGTGTGCGGTCGGAAGAATTGAATTGGCTGTTCGACTCGGAACTCTCCCCGTTTATGAATATCTGATGGAGTTGTGGGGGTGAGCTCATGAATAAGTGAAGGGGCCCAGCTGTGCACGGTGATCAACAAGGCGGCAACATTCCAGATGCCGTACACTGACTCATATCCTCTTCCGAACGCACCCCGTTTTTAAGATCTGCTGTCAACTGTGGAATTTTTTTCGACACTCCCCAGCCCAACCTGAAGGCGGGACGTGTCTGTGTGGGGTCTGAAGCCAAACGTGGGTGGAAGGGAGAGTTCAATACCGGACAATGAGTGGGAAGATAGAAAACATGGGACGCGGTTATCTTTGGCATAGGAATGAGCATCGGATAAGCTAATCAGTAGTTAGCCCTGCCCCCGCAGTGTTGAACAGTAAGCCAATATTAGCCCTAACCTTTGATAATAGCATTTATTTTGCACTTATGTGATTCATTGACGCCCTCTTAAGGAGCGTCCACGCATAAGTGATTGAGCAAAGGTCTTCCTCAAGGACGCTTAAGTGACATTTTAAGGGCTTGGATCGCAGCGCCTGGAACAAATACATCCAGCCTGATTTATGGCAGTAAAAAGTATTGGCCTAACTCAAGCTAGCACATTTACTTACACGCTGACTCCAAGGCTGTAGTTTTCACGCAGCAGGTCTATCCCACGTTTAGAAAAATATTAGCTCTTTCATGCGGCCCTCCAGGCAAACACACAGCAACTGCCAACACAGCTTCCTACCAATTCAAGTAGGGTATTAGCCCCCCGCGGTTGCTCCACCCTTCACTATTTTCAAGACAAGGCGAGAGATGTAGTTCTTTGGGAATCATCCAAAGCTGAAATGCTGCTCTGTGGTAGAAAATGAATGGATGGATGAATGGATGGTTCACGACTGGGCAAAGTTGTGTTTTGTATGCATGTCAACACAACGTCCTTAACCCTGTCCTGATTCAAGAAGTTCTAATCTGGGTTTTAAGCAACCTAGACAACCGTTTTGTAATATGTTCTACCTGCCATCCTGCTAGAACGTTCTGGGAAGTATGTGCATGTATGTGTTCCCTCTATCTTATCTTAATCGCCTTTTCAGTGTTTGCCCCTACCATTTTCCATGTGCTCTGCCTCACCGACACTGCCATCCGGCGTGGTCCTCTCGTAGCTGTCCTCGGGCAGAGGCAGGGCGCCCAGTCTGGGCCCCGACGAACTCTTGCTGCTGGGCGTCTCAGACTCGTCCAGGCCGCTGTCGTAGCAGCTCTGCAGCGATCCCTGGTGGGGGTCCTGGGGCTGGCTCACCACCGAGAAGGTCACTCGGCGAAACGGCTACAAGAGAAACCAAATGGCCTGGGGTCACTATAAAAGGGACGCTTAGAGGGATTTCTGTCCTCGGGTTTTTAGAGAAGGGAGTTCAGGGAAGAAACAAAGCTTTTCTGAAGATTCCAAAGGGGGCATACAGTCAAGCTAACGCTAGCCAATACACAGTTGGGCAAATAAGTATTTAGTCAACCACTAATTGTGCAAGTTCTCCCACTTGAAAATATTACAGAGGCCTGTAATTGTCAACGTGAGTAAACCTTAACCATGAGACAGAATGTGGGGAAAAAAAAGACAATCACATTGTTTGATTTTTAAATAATTTATTTGCAAATCATGGTGGAAAATAAGTATTTTGTCAATACCAAAAGTTAATCTTAATACTTTGTTATGTATCCTTTGTTGGCAGTAACGGAGGCCAAACGTTTTCTGTAACTCTTCACAAGCTTTTCACACATTGTTGCTGGTGTTTTGGCCCATTCCTTCATGCAGATCTCCTCTAGACGAGTGATGTTTTGAAGCTGTCGTTGGGCAACACAGACTTTCAACTCCCTCCGCAGATTTTCTATGGGGTTGAGATCTTGAGACTGGCTAGGCCACTCCAGGACCTTGAAATGCATCTTACGAAGCCACTCCTTTGTTGCGCTGGCTGGATGTTTGGGATCATTGTCATGCTGAAAGACCCAGCCAAGTCTCATCTTCATTGCCCCTGCTGATTGAAGGAGATTTTCACTCAAAATCTCTCGATACATGGCCCCATTCATTCTTTCCTTTCCACAGATCAGTCGTCCTGGTCCCTTTGCAGAAAAACAGCCCCAAAGCATGATGTTTCCACCCCCATGCTTCACAGTGGGTATGGTGTTCTTCGGATGCAATTCAGTATTCTTTCTCCTCCAAACACGAGAACATGTGTTTCTACTAAAATTTTGGTTTCATCTGACCATAACACATTCTCCCAGTCCTCTTCTGGATCATCCAAATGCTCTCTAGTGAACCGCAGACGGGCCTGGACGTGTACTGGCTTCAGTAAGGGGACACGTCTGGCAGTGCAGGATTTGAGTCCCTGGCGGCGCATTGTGTGACTGATAGTTGCCTTTGTTACTGTGGTTCCAGCTCTCTGTAGGTAATTCACTAGGTCCCCCCGTGTGGTTCTGGGATTTTTGCTCACCGTTCTTATCATTGTGACACCACGGGGTGAGATCTTGTATGGAGCCCCAGATCGAGAGAGATTATAAGTGGTCTTGTATGTCTTCCATTTTCTAATAATTGCTCCCACAGTTGATTTCTTTACACCTAGCGTTTCACCTATTGCAGATTCAGTCTTCCCAGCCTGGTGCAGGTCTACAATTTTGTCTCTGGTGTCCTTCGACAGCTCTTTGGTCTTGGCCATAGTGGAGTTTGGAGTGCGACTGACTGAGATTGTGGACAGGTGTCTTTTATACCGATAATGAGTTAAAAACAGGTGCCATTAATACAGGTAACGAGTGAAGCGTCGTTAGACCTCTTTGACTGCCGAAATCTTGCTTGTTTGTAGGTGACCAAATACTTATTTTCCACTCTAATTTGGAAATAAATTCTTTAAAAATCAAACTGTGATTTTCTGTTTTTTTTTTTTCTTCCACATTCTGTCTCTCATGGTTGAGGTTTACCCATATTGACAATTACAGGCCTCTCTAATCTTTTCAAGTAGGAGAACTTGCACAATTGGTGCTTGACTAAATACTTATTTGCACCACTGTACAGCGATTTCACTTACTCGACAGATTTAGCCCCAGTAAAGGACGAAATATTCTCCCGCAGTAGTTTCCGACAACTTTCATTACTTTTAACACCCACAAATACATCGATAGGACTCGGCGGACCAGACCTGTAAACACGGCTGCCCCTCAGCCTGGCTGCTAGCCCGCAGGGAAAAGAATGTTTTTCACTTATTTATTGAAGAAGGACGGTGAGTGAACAAGGGCCCCGCGAGTCTTGCGGCAGTTTGTGCAGAGGTAAAGATAAGAGCATTCCCATCCGGCGGAGTCTTTGCCAGAGGAGCCGCCGTCGATAGGTGTTGCTTGATCGAAGGCGTTATTGAGCAGTGTCAGTGAGTTAAGCAGTAAGAGCATTTCATCAAAGTAGAAGCGCCCCCTCCTCTGTCTTAGTCACTCTACCACGCCGCCTCTGTAACTCTCAATCCCTGTCGGAGTGTCTCACAGAGGCTAACTGCAGAAAAGGGAGATGGTGAAAGATAATAGGTTTCCGCGCAGACTTTGCCATTGTAATAATAAGTAATTAGATGGGGCTTTGCAAGGCAAAGGCCCAGATAGTAATGGCGTTTCTTCAGCGCGCTGCACAGCCAAAACTGTTTGACCGACCGTCGCTGTTCGAATATTGGAACGACCGGAATTTTTGTGCGACGCATGGAATTTTTCGAATGACCACCCAAAAAATTTCCGTTCTCTTGTAAACGTCAAAATGTATCTAGTCCTTCAATTTCTAACCAAATCGCATACCGTAATTCTTACCGTAATATAATAGCTATAATAATACCGTAATACCGTACATTTCGTTATTTACATCTGTAGTGCTGCAATGCATGCTAGGGGCATGATTATGACATGACACTATCAAGGGCATTAATGACCTTATGAATCATGTCGAGCTCGGATCTCAGAACCTCCAGTCAAAAGTGAGATAATTTGCTGGAGGACACAAAATTACATCCGCCATAACTATTCATTAATGCTCATGACAGTGTCATGTCATAAATATGATTGTCTTATGACAGTCTTATGGTGCCACTGTCAAAGTGTTACAGAATACCGGAGCTAGCAATTAATGAAACAACTGGAAGAGTAACTGAAGACACAATTAGCACGGAACATGAATTTTGATTGTTATATACATCTGTAGCACTGTAATGCATGCTAGGAGGCATGTTGGATGGCAACAGTGTTGAAAGCAGGTGGCAGCCGATGTTGACTGTCTCCCCCAAGGGAGCAGTGATGGCCAAATGAAGCTTCTTGAAGCAATGAAGCTTGAAGCTTAATGGTGGTTCATTTGGTCTTATGACAGTTTCATGACACCACTCTCAAAGTTTTACCGGTTAATATCTTTTTGTGTATATATCCCATAATACAGTGAGGACAGGTGTGGCGTATAGTCCAATGCATCTTATTGTTGATTTATTTAGGTTAATAGGTAACACTTTATTTGACAGCGGTGTCATAAGACTGCCATATGACTGTCATAACTCCAGAGCTAGCAATTAATTAAACAATTGGATGAGTAACTGAAGAAATAATTAGCACGGAATGCAAATTTTGATTGTTAATTATATCTGTAGCGCTGCAATGCATGCTAGAAGGCATGTTGGACGATACCAGTGTTGACAGCAGGTGGCAGCAGAGGTTGACTGTCTTCCCCCTAAGGAGCAGTGATGGCCAAATAAAGCTTCTTGAAGCAATGAAGCTTTGCAGTCAATTGGTTCAAAGCTTCATGGGGGTTCATTTGGTCTTATGACAGTCTTATGATGCCGCTGTCAAATAAAATGTTACTGGTTAATATTTTTTGGTGTAAATATCCCATAATACAGTGAGAACAGCTGCGGCTGAAAGTCCAGTGCATCTTATTTGTTGATTTATTTGGGTTAATAGGTAACACTTTATCTGACAGCGGTGTCATAAGACTGCCATAAGACCGTCATAACTCCAGAGCTATCGATTTGTGAAACAATTGGATGAGTAACTGAAGAAATAATTAGCACGGAACACGGATTTTGATTGTTAATTATATCTGTAGTGCTACAATGCATGCTAGGAGGCATGTTGGACGACACCAGTGTTGACAGCAGGTGGCAGCAGAGGTTGACAGTCTCCCCCAAGGGAGCAATGATGGCCAAATGAAGCTTCTTGAAGCAATGAAGCTTTTGAACCAATTTACTGCAAAGCTTCATTGCTTCAAGAAGCTTCATTTGGAAGCAAATGAAAATTCTTGAAGCAATGAAGCTTTGAACCAATTGACTGCAAAGCATCATTGCTTCAAGAAGCTTCATTTCAATTGGTTCAAAGCTTCATGGGGGTTCGTTTGGTCTTATGACAGTCTTATGATGCCGCTGTGAAATAAAGTGTTACCAAATACCATAACAAGCAATTAATGAAACAACTGGAGTTGTAGCTCAAGAAATATTTAGCACAGAACATGAATTTTGGTATTTACATCTGTAGAGCTGCAATGCATGCTAGGAGGCATGTTGGATGACACCAGTGTTGACAGCAGGTGGCAGCAGAGGTTGACAGTCTCCCCCGAGGAAGCAATGATGGCCAAATGAAGCTTCATGAAGCAATGAAGCTTTGCAGGAAGCTTCAATTCAATTGGTTCAAAGCTTCATGGGGGTTCATTTGGTCTTATGACTGTCTTATGATGCTGTCAAATAAAAGTGTTATCGGTTAACATATTTTGATGTAAATATCCCATAATACAGTGAGGACAGCTGCGGCTTATAGTCCAGTACGACTTACTAATGAACAAATGCCGTTTTTGTGTCACATTTGGTGGGTGGCGGCTTATAGTCAGTCTGACATTTACGGTAATTTACACATCAAAATTCCAGGACGGTAAGGGGCATAAAAGTTGCATATAAAATTTGCCAAAAATTATCCCATTCATTTGTAATGGGATTCCATTGACAGACATCTACATCCAAATTTCCCATTCATTTCCAATGGCAGGAAAACATACTGTAGGTCCTCGTGATTTTGGACTATTTACCATGACAACCATTTCAGGGCACCCAAGTAAGTTGATGCAATTAACGGACATGTACGTCTAAATTTCTCGTTCATTTCCAATGGCAGAAAAACCTGTGTGGTTGTAATTTTTGACCAAAAACTTCCCATTACAGCCCATTGACATTCAACTGGCGCCCAAGTAAGTCAATGCCATTGACAGCCTTGCAACAGGACGTGTCCCTGAAATGTCTCCAAATCAACAGGAGGAGACCTGATAGATCTGTATCGACCGCAACAAAGCCCCATCGTAATTTCTCCAGAAATTGCAGTTTCTAGTTAAGTAAAAGTATTTGTGGGAAGGGCGTAGGTTTGATCTGAATATTAGTAGGGACGATATAACAGCATAACCTGCATGTACACTTTTTGCTGGGGACGGGACATTAATGAGACCAAAAATATTTGGTGAATGAGGGTCAGGGCTACATTTCTCACCAATATGAACCTAATTAATTGATAGGCTAAATGATTAATGTAAAATAAATCTGTATTGACCTATACTAACTTTCACACTGCAAATTTATAACGTCTTACTCAATTATTATTTTTTTTTAATCTAGTCAAATAATTTTCTCCATCTTTTTTTGAGTGTGAAAGACTAGTTAACAGATTAATGCGTCAGATTCTTCCACTTAAAGTAAATATTACTATTTGTTCGTATTGAGCCCATACATCTCAAAGTTGGTCATCTTTACCCTAAATCAAGAAAAAGAATGAAATAAAATAATGTTTTGAACAATATTCTTGATTTAAGAACATTTCTGACAAACAAGTTTTTCTTTTAAGATTAAAAATACGAACCTTTTTGCCTAAAATAAGTCTGTTAAGCTTATTTTCAGCTTGCTGTTTTTCGTATTTCAAGAAATCTCAGTGAGTAAAATCGACTTGAAGCACGCTAGCAGTAGCAAAATTAGTGGATTGTTCCCCACCTCCACAACATTGGCGTCTTTTTACATTACTTACAGTGGCTGCTGCTCGCGGGAAAGACAACTTTTTAAGTGTTGAAGGCTCGTTAACAGATTAATGCGTCATTCTTTCACTTCAAGTAAATATTACTAATTGTTCGTATTGAGCCCATACATCTAAAAGTTGCTCATCTTTCACCTAAATCAAGAAAAAAAAAATCTTTCAAATAATTTTTTCAACAATATTCTTGAATTAAGAACATTTCTGACAAGTTTTTCTTTTAAGATTAAAAATACGAACCTTTTTGCCTAAAATAAGTCTGTTAAGCTTATTTTCAGCTTGCTGTTTTTCGTATTTCAAGAAATCTTAGTGAGTAAAATCGACTTGAAGCACTCTAGCAGTAGCAAAATTAGTGGATTGTTCCCCACCTCCACAACATTGGCGTCTTTTTACATTACTTACAGTGGCTGCTGCTCGCGGGAAAGACAACTTTTTAAGTGTTGAAGGCTCGTTAACAGATTAATGCTTCATTCTTTCACTTCAAGTAAATATTACTATTTGTTCGTGTTGAGCCCATACATCTAAAAGTTGGTCATCTTTCACCTAAATCAAGAAAAAAAAATCTTTCAAATAATGTTTTCAACAATATTCTTGAATTAAGAACATTTCTGACAAATTTTTCTTTTAAGATTAAATATACAAACCTTTTTGCTTAAAAAAGGTCTGTTAAGCTTATTTTCAGCTTGCTGTTTTTCTTATTTTAACAAATCTCAGTGAGTAAAATCGACTTGAAGCACTGTAGCAGTAGCAAAATCAGTGGAGTGGTCCCCACCTCCTCAACATTGACGTCCTTTTACGTCACTACAGTGGCTGCTGCCGGAAAAAAAATTCTAGTTTTTTAAAACGAATATCCCTCGTCTTTGAAGGGGGCGGGGGAGGCAGCATGTTGTATTCCTGTCCGGCTGCGAATGGGTGTGTGTGTGTGGGAGGGGTGATGTTTCAATTCATCAGCCACTCAAATGTGTGTTCAGGGGAAAAATGGACTGGGACATTCAACAAGTGAAAAGGGGTCAGTGTAAGTCAGTACTTCTCAAATAGTGGGGCGCGCCCCCCTGCGGGGGCGCAGAGCGATGCCAGGGGGGGCGCATGTGACCTCGGGGAACATGCATTTTTTGTTTTTTTGCCGTACTGGAATAAAGTGTACTTGCACATCCACTCAGTAGGTGGTAGTGGCGCTCTCATTTTCAGAGTGCGCGCAGTATTTTTGAACTAAGGAAGAGCACTCAGCACACACAGAAAACAGATATGAAGAGCAGTGTGCCACCGCCGTTTTCGAAAGCCGTTTTCCGACCGGACTCACTCACGCAGCGACCCACTGTCTTGTCCGGTTCTCACGTCGCCGCCCGAGAAGTGCCATTTTCGGCTTGGGATCGGCACGACGACCGCCCTCACCTACGGTTCTACCTCGGCCGCCGAGAATGCGCTTTTTCGTGCTGTTTGCCTTTTAGCTTTGACTTTTAATGTAGTGGGTGATGAGGAAAGACCACTGTTTACTGTGTCTAAAAATAATTATAGCGGACAGCCAGAAGCCAAGTCAAATAAGACGCCACTTAAAGACATTAGACCCCAATCTCATTGATAAGCCGCTTGATTGTTTTTCAGTGAAAACGTGCCGAATATTGCCAACAATTGTCCTGCTTTGTCAGTGTTATATCAGTAATCCACTGAGCATTGTTAGCATGCTCATTGAAAAATAACTCCACACCATTGCAAAGGAGGTAAATACTGTGAGCCGCAAAAATAAAAGCTGTCCTGTCCAAGGACACTTTTTTTTTCTTTTATTCAGTTTTGTTTTTTCGGTCAAATTTTTTGGCATATTGTCCTCATGAGTGAATGTTTCTAATCAATTTTAATTTGTTATTATTTACTGATTTTATTACATTTTATTTTTCTGTATGGTCAAAAATGTACCTTGAGTGTATTTTTTACAGTTTGGATGTGACTTTTTTTTAAATTCAGGCAAATTGATGCACGTCAAGTCTTCTCTGTTACAAACAAAACAATGTTAATAAAGTTATACTTTATTATAAGTTGATCTATGTTACTTTTTCTCTTTATTAGAAAAAAAAAGGAAACAATGTTAGGCAGATGCGTATTTATAATAGTAATTTTATAGACAAATGATACTATTTACAGTGGCGGCAGAGAGTTTGGGGGGGCGCGAAAAATTTACGTCTTCCTTGGGGGGGCGTGACAGAAAATAATTGAAAAGCACTGGTGTAAGTGAACATACTGAAAGTATTGTAATTTATTTAATAATAGTAGGATCAATTTTACCTTACAACATATAGGAAGACAATCTAAATGACCTATATAACTGATGTCATAATATAAAACAAATAAGGTTGCTTAAAAGTTGGTGGGGATAATTTTAGCATCCTGAAAAGTTGGTAGTGTTACATCCCTACCGTCCCTATGCAAACCTACGCCCTTCAATTTTGGGGGTGCTTTGCAATGTCCTTCCCTGTCCAAAAGAATTGACTACACATCAACGGCAGCCAAGGAGCAAGAAAATGACTCGAAGCGACTTTGCCTGAATTTCCCCACGAAGCACTCCTGCTTAAAAACCGCCGTGCATTTATGTAGTTACTTCCACCTAGTTCGCTTTCTCTGGCTGACTGCCTCACGCGGCAATCCTGGCAATAAATCATGTTTCCGTGTAATTACAATCAACACTCAACAAATGAATCGGTATAAATATTCATGCAGATCTCACTCGGATAGCCAAACATTTGTTGTGTAATTAAAACCGCGGACCCAGAAGGAAAACGGCTCCGTGTTTGTAACCACACTCGAGTCCATGTTAAGATGTTAAATGTTAGTTTTGTCGGTTTGTTTACGCGCCCAAACACTTTTTGTGAGAGGTGTTGCTCGCGAATGTGTCAAGCGGTGTGCAGCACTGTCCCTGGGAAAAGGGTTTTCTCAGTGACACAAATGCAATAAATGTTGCTTAATGAATTGGAAACAGAGAGGTAGAATTCGTTTGTGGAAATGAAGCTGGGGGAAATATTTGATTCACCTGAATTTCCTTTTACGCCTTGAGCAGTGAGGTAGTGCGAGAAAGCTAATTTGTGTGCAGAGCGGTTACGGAGGTGACGCCAGGATTGCCGCGGGCTTTGGATCAGAATCTGCAGTAAGCACCATCTGCACCGTGACCTTTGCTCTGTTGCTTTTTCAAACTTTTCAGTCGCCGAACACATGAAACGACTCGTTAGGGTCAGTGTTCAGTGTGTCGTTACGAAAATATTTCGTTGACGAACTGTTTTTTTATGATGACGACCAGCTAAAAACGTGGCTTGGGAGACTAAAACGTAACAAGACCAATGACAGTTTTCATCTGACGAGACGAAAATGCGATAAGAATGTCAGCTTCCATCATATCACTGGAGTTACGGATGTGTCTCAAGCTAGGTTGCGCTCCATTCTTCTTGTTTGGAAACATGGTAAGATTGGTATTCTTATCTGTGCAAGAGAGAATATGCAATGGTGCTTTAGCCTTTAAAGGTTTGTGTTGAGTGATCATCACACGCTAAATGTAAATCCTAGCGTTAGCGTAGCATTGGCTTTAGCATTAGCATCAAAAGGGTGAAAGTCCTCTTAAAACACTGGTCAATAAGTCTAGAGGATGTTAAACACTTGGACATCTTTTTTTTTTATATACATACAGTGGTATGAAAAAGTATCTGAATCTTTTGGAATTTCGAACATTTCTTCATTAAATCATCAAATGTGATCTGATCTTTGTCAAGATCACACAGATGAAAAAACAGTGTCTGCTTTAACTAAAAGCACCCAAACATTTATAGGTTTTCATATTTTAATGAGGATAGTATGCAAACAATGACAGAAGTGGGAATCATAAATAATTTAATCATTACATTTAATATTTTGTGACCATCCCTTTGGCAGCAATAACTTCAACCAGATGCTTCCTGTAGCTGCAGATCAGTCTGGCACATGGATTAGTACTAATCTTGGCCCATTCCTCTCTACAAAACTGCTGTACTTGAGTCAGATTCCTGGGATGTATGGCATGAATCGCTGTTTTTAGGTCATGCCACAGCATCTCAATGGGGTTCAAGTCTGGACTCCAGAACATGTATTTTGTTCTTCTGAAACCATTCTTAAGTTGATTTCTGTGTTTTGGGTCATTGTCTTGTTGTAGCATCCATCCACTTTATAGCTTCAACTGTCTGACAGACAGCCTCAGGTTTTTCTACAAAACATCCTGATAAACTTTTGAATTCATTCTTCCATTAATGATCGCAAGTTGTCCAGGCCCTGAGGTAGCAAAACAGCCCCAAATCATGATGCTCCCTCCACCATGCTTCACGGTGTTGATTTTGGTGAGCTGTTCCATTTTTCCTGTACACATGACATTGGTTGTGACTCCCAAACAATTTAACTTTGGTTTCATCAGTCCAGAAAATATTTTTTCTAAATTTCTGTGGAGTGTCCAAGTGCCTTTTTGCGAACATTAAACAAGCAACAATGTCTTTTTTAGACAGCAGTGGCTACTTCCATGGAATCCTCCTATGAATATCATTCTAGGCCATAGTGTTTTACATATAGTTGATTAGTGCACAGAGATATTGGACTGTGCCAGTGATTTCTGTAAGTCTTTAGCAGACACTCTAGGGTTCTTTTTTTACCTCTCGGAGTATTGTGCGCTGACATCTAGGCGCCATCTTTGGTGGACAGGCACTCCTTGGGAGAGAAGCAACAGTGCCAAACTCTCCATTTGTAGACAAATTCTCTGACTGTCAATTGATGACCATCCAGACTTTTAGAGATGATTTTTGTATCCTTTCCCAGCTTTATACAAATCAACAATCCTTATGTGCAGGTCTTCAGACAGCTCTTTTGACCGAGCCATGAGTCACATCAGACAATGCTTATCATCAGGACATTTCTTACCAGGTGTGTGTTGTATAGTGGGCAGGGTAGCTTTAACCCTTTCTGGCCTAATGTATCACATTTGATACACTTAGAATTTCATGATTTTGAGACTAATTCAGAATTTTGAAATATCTTTCCTCCCCCCAAAAAATAATAATAATAATGGATGCAAGTCAACTCATGCATCTGTAGGTTCCATGGAAAGAAAAAAAAACAGGATTTAGCAAGGGTTATAGATATTAGAGTGCTTATTACAGATATATTTTTTTCTTTTTTTCAAATTTTGTGATTCTCTGACAATTGCTTCATATTGTAAACCACTCATCAGTGATTGGGCACACACCTGACTGAAAATGTTTGGTAAAAATTGGTTTCATTTGCTCTCCTTAGGCAGAGGATTCACTTACTTATTCTCCTCCCTTCAGTCATTGTTTGCATGCTATCCTCATGAAAAACCAATAAATGTTTGGGTGGTTTTAGTTCAAGCAGACACTGTTTTTTCATCTGTGTGATTCTGACAAAGATTAGCTCACATTTGATGGCGATTTTATGCAGAAATGTGAGAAATTCCAACAGGTTCAGATACTTTTTCATACCACTGTATAGTGCCTACATACTAGTATAGTGCCTTCTAGGTAGGTTTAATTGAAAATAATGTATAATATAAAAATAATAAATTTAACTAGGGCTGTCAAACGATTAAAATTTTTAATCGAGTTTATCACAGCTTAAAAATCAATTAATCGTAATTAATCTCAATTCAAGCCATCTATAAAATATGCCATATTTTTCTGTAAATTATTGTTGGAATGGAAAGATAAGACACAAAACGGATATATACATTCAACATACTGTACATAAGTGCTGTATTTGTTTATTATAACAATAAATCAACAAGATGGCATTAACATTATTAACATTCTGTTAAAGCTATCCATGGATAAAAAGTAAAGATGCCGATCGATCGGGTTCGATGACGTCATTTTCAAAGTATCGGAATCGGCAAAAAAATATCGGACATGCCTTTTTTAATATATATATATTATTTAAATCGTTTTCTAATTGTATTTAACGTTACGGACAAAATGTCTTACACTCATCCAGAATAGTCTTGGCTTAAAGTAGGGCTATCAAATTTATTGCGTTACCGGCGGTAATTAATTTTTTTAAATTAATCACGTTAAGTAATTAACGCATGCGCTGCACGACCCACTCACGCATTGTCGCGTTCAATCGATAAAGATGCCGTTTTACCTATAGATAGCGCTAAAAGGCAGCTTATAATGAGTGGGTCGTGCAGTGCATGCATTAATTGCGTTAAATATATTAACGTGATACATTTAAAAAAAAAAATAATTAATTACCGCCGTTACCGGGATAAATTTGATAACCCTACCTTAAGCCTAAAGACTCTGGATGAGTGTAACATATTATGTCTGTAACGTTAAATGCAATTAGAAAACGATTTAATTTAAAAATATACTGTATGTATATTAAAAAAAAGGCATGGCCGATATTTTTTTGCCGATTCCGATGCTTTGAAAATGACGTGATCGGATCTTTATAATAATTATCTTTTAAGAACTACATTTGTATATCACCATCAGTAGCAGCCAATGAGTTAATATAGGCGAATAATTTGCTGTATTTTTAGTGTAGTTACTAAAAACAAGTCAGTCAGTGAAAGGGTTGAAATGGCGGCACTGCAACCAACTTGACCCCTCTCAGCAGATGCGGGCCCCTTTCGGGCTCGGCGAATTTGTCAAGTACATGCCCTCCCTCCCACCTCCTGGCCTTAAAGTTCAGCCGTCTGCCAATCAAGTCCAGTGAGAGAAGCACTTGCACACAAATGCGCAAACACATGACCCATGTCCCGCTCGTAAAAGGCAAAGCTTTTATTCTCAATCTTTACTTTACACGGTGTTTTACTAGGCTGACCTAGAGGGAGGAAAGCTAATAAAACTCTAGGCGACAAATCACTTTGAAAGACAAGTTTGTTTATGCTAATGGTCAATTTGGAAGTGGTGCGTGGCTGTATTGTGGATATTGTCAACCCCTGACTGGGCTCTTGGATGGAGGATTTGTCATTTTGGAATTCAGCGATGAGAAAAAGATAAAAAAAAAAACACTGAAAAACTTACAACGTAGCCACCACACACAAAGCGCTCGGCTTAACCCCACGCTGTGACCGGCTCGAGCGTAGCGTGGCTTTTAATGTACGACTTTCATTACAAGTCTGCGCTCGTCGGCTTTATAGTTAGCAGATGCTCGGACCTCTCGGAGGGGGCCGACTCGGGCATCGGCGGGAATTGGGGAGTGGGTTTGCGGCAGGGTAGGCGTGCCTGTGATTGAAAGCCAGCTGCAATAGCCACGGACGATTGAGCAAAGCTGTCGTCCTTCCAGATGAACAATGTAAAGTCACAGGTAGATTTTGAGATGTCCTAAGACAGAAAGAAAACAAGCAAATTTTCTGATTTGACAGCGGCTCAAGCCAATGTGCTAATAACGTGCGACTTCTCAGATTTGATTTTCACTTCTTTCGTCCCCCAAACTGTCAGCGAGACACCCTCCCCCCTTCCGAGTGGTTTGCACGTTGTTTGGAATTAGTGGTACGCTCACAGCTTATTTCAAGTCAAGTACTTGGCGGATGTCTGTGTGTAGCTCCAGCTGTAAATACCTTTAGCAGATGGCAAGAAAAATGAAAAGACTGAAGAAGCGAATCCAAATTTGAGCGGAGTGAGTGAGTAAGCGAAAAATCGGCAATCAAGTCCGAAAATTAAGATGCTGCGTTTCATTTTTAACGGGCAAGCAGACGGAGGCCCGCCACCCGAGACATGCTAATAGTGCCAAGTTGAAACGGATAAATCTTACTCGTGTGAGTACAAACAACCATCAGACTGATGAGACGATTCCCCTCTGGATGAATATCCACCTGGGAGTTATTTATTGTAGACTCCGTGGTGGTGAAGAAACTCAGTTTACCAGTCGATCTACGTTCCTAACCTCATCTATGGTAACGAGCTGTGGTTTATGAGCGAAAGATACAAGTGGCCAAAATGAGTTTCAGCTCACGTTGAGAGGTGCCAGTTGAGGTGGCTCGGACATCTGGTCCAATTCAAAGCTTCATGGTGGTTTATTCGATCTTATAACAGTCTTATGATGCCGCTGTCAAATAAAGTGTTACCAAATGCCAGAATTAGCAACTAATGAAACAACTGGAACAGTAACTGAAGACATAATTAGCACGGAACATGAATTTTAATTGTTATTTACATCTGTAGCGCTGCAATGCATGCTAGAAGGCATATTGGACAACATTTTGGACAGCAGGTGGCAGCAGAGGTTGACTGTCTCCCCCAAGAAATCAGTGATGGTCAAATGAAGCTTCTTGAAGCCAAAACTTCATGGTGGTTCATTTGGTCTTATAACAGTCCAATGATGCCGCTGTCAAATCAAGTGTTACCAGTTAACATCTTTTGGTGTAAATATTCCATAATACAGTGATGTCAGCTGCGGCTTATTTGTTGATTTATTTGGGTTATTAAGTAACACTTTATTTGACAGCGGTGTCATAAGACTGTCATAATGCCAGAACTAGCGATTAATGCAACAATTAGATGAGTAACTGAAGACATAATTAGCACAGGACATGGATTTTGATTGTCAATTACATCTGTAGCGCTGCAATGCATGCTAGGGGGCATGATTATGACATGACACTATCATGGGCATCAATGACCTTTATGAATCATGTCACTGACTCCACTTAGGTCCAGCTCAGATCTCAGAACCTCCATTCAAAAGAGATAATTTGCCGGATGAAACAAATTACATCCGTCATAACTATTCATTAATGCTCTTGACAGTGTCATGTCATAATTATGATTGTCTCATGACTGTCTTAGGGCCCCACTGTCAAATAGTGTTACCAAATACCATAACTAGCAATTAATGAAACTGGAACAGTAACTAAAGAAAGAATTAGCACAGAACATTAATTTAGATAATTACATCTGTAGCGCTGCAATGCATGCTAGGAGGCATATTGGACGATATCCCTGTTGACAGTAGGTGGCAGCAGAGGTTGACTGTCTCCCCCAAAGGGGCAGTGATGGCCAAATGAAGCTTCTTGAAGCATTGAAGCTTTGCAGCCAATTGGTTCAGACCTTCATTTGATCTTATGACAGTCTTATGATGCCACTGTCAAATAAACTGTTCCTGAGTAATATCTTTTGGTGTAAATATCCCATAATACAGTGAGGACAGCTGCAGCTTGTAGTCCATCGTGGCTTATATATGAACAAATGCCATTTTTGTGTCAAATTTGTGTCAGTGGTTTTGTGTTTGGGCCACATTTTGGCTTGGACATTTGTGTCTTTATTATTCAATCAAAAAATAAGTTGCTTCATACAAAAAAAAATATGTATTTTCAAAAGAAAAATCACTTCAATCAAAAAAAGAAAAATTTTAATCATAGAAAAAAGTTTTTGAATCCCAAATAATTTTTCGGACTCAAAAATTTGCATTTGAACACTTTAATTTTTCATTTAAAATGTTTTCTTAGATTTTAGCAATCCTTTTGTGTTTGGGCCATAATATGGGTAGGACATTTGTGTCAAAAATTCAATCCCCCAAAAAGGTTACTTCAATCAAAGAAAAAATATGCAAAGCAAATGACCGTCTAAGGTGCTAGTCACATGATCTGTTCGAAAAATAATTTTGACCCATTATAAAAATATCTTTTTTTGTTCATTTCATTCATTTTTGTTTGTTTTCTTGCTTTACAACTTATATATATCAACTTTATATATATATATATATATACTACGCTTATGCTAATAAGTATAATTGTCCAAAAGACTAAGACTAAAACGAAAATTAAAAGGGCTGCCAAAAACAACACTGGTCGGAACAAACCAAATTCCCATGTGGGGTTCCTCAAGGGTCTATTCTCCGACCACTTTTATTTAACATCAATTTGCTTCCTCTAGCTCAGATCATGGAACAGTAACAGGCTAGCCTGATGCCGGATATGGGATCCCGCCAGAGTAGCTGGTTGAAGTGGCTGGGGAGAGGGAAGTCTGGCCTTTAATTAAGCTGTAGGTAATGGATGGATGGAAGGAGTCATCTATTGCAACCTGATTAGGATGGATTCACGCTCCATCAGCTTGGTTTATTACAGGTTATCTTAGAAACACAGTAGCGATATTGTCCAAAAGCCACAAATGGTCTATTGTGGATGGACTCTCCGGTGAGTGAGCGGGGGAATTCGAATAAGTCTGTGGAATGTTGGCAATAAATGCCGCGGCTTCCTCAGAACAAACTCCCGCCGAGCCGAAGGTATCACGTTCTAGCCCGACTGATAGCTTCGCTCAACCGCCGCCCACCGACGAACTCCTTCGCTTTTCTTCCCCGTCTCCCGCATGCTCCACCGCCTCCGCACGCACATTCCTTCCTCCCGTAAGGAAAAGCAGGATGAGTAGATGAAACCAGAGTAGCGGCTTCCAAAAAAACACCCGAGACTCCCGCAGAAACGACTTTTGCGAGTTCAGCGTTTGTATCCGACAATGAAAATGGAGGTCTGCTCTACTTAGTCTTCCAAAATATGTCCTTTGACAAACCCGACAGCGAAATCGTAGATGGATCTATCAACTGCGAAAAAGGCTATCACCGGGAATTCCACGGCGATTAATTTCACGCGTTCAAAGCTTGAGTGCGGCCCGGAAAGTCTCTTTTTGTTTTATGAAGTGGCTATTGTTGCAAGTATAAAATCTTTACAGGAGTATTATTGCGTTAGCTTGGCGCAGAGCAGAAACTCAGTCTAGGATACGCTGTCCCGAGGCACAAGCGTCTAATTTTTAGTCTTCCCAGGACCCTCTTTGGATGGCAAAAAAGGAAAGTGGGTATTGAAGTGGAAAGTCTTTTCTTTTCCCACTGTGTTTGGAATGTCTTTGGAAGAGTGCCATGGCTACACTTCCATATTAGCATGCGCCGGGCGCCCGCATCCGCCGAGACGAGACTGGGGTGAGGAGGGACGGAAAAAGAAGAGATCACACGGTTACTTTCTTAAAGTCCGCGCTAAACTTTTAATTGCTCTTCAAGAAGCGGATTAGGTCACTGGTGTAAAGAGATACGGTTCTTAAGGGATGCGTTTGAGAATCACCACTCTTGTAGCCTAGTGTTTATTCGTTTAGGTTGGAATTGGGGTGAGCGATTTGATTTTGATGGAGTGTTTTTGGGCATTTTCCATTGGCGGCGTGGGACTGGGAAGGGCGAATTAGAGAGTTAATAAAAACATATTAAAGCAACACGATGTAACTTTTCAGTTTTTAGCGACATCGGTGGACAAAAACAGTCATGTTTTGCCTTATGAGAGACGGCGAGAAGTTTTGCCAAATTTTGCCATGTGGCATTTTTTTGGTATGTGGCAAAATAGATTAGGTATGTGGCTTTTTTTTTTTTTTTTTGGTATATGCCATTTTTTGGGGGGTATATCGCATTTTTGCAGTCCAAGCACGTCCATGTCATTGACGGTTATGAACGTTCAAATTTTCCAATCATGTCATGACATTCAACTGGCACCTAAGTTTGCCACATACCAAAAAAAAAAAAAAAAAAAGCCAAATGTCAAAATACATTTTGCCCATGGCAAAAAAATTCTGCATTGCAAAATTTTGCAGCATGGCAAAAAAATGCCACATTGCAAATTCCATTTTGTCACATGACAAAAAATGCCTCATAGCAAAAAAAAAAAAAATGCCACATGGCAAAATCAATTTTGCCACATGGCAAAAAAATGACACATGGCAATATCAATTTTGCCACATGGCAAAAAAATGCCTCCTGGCAAAAAAATGACACATGGCAATATCAATTTTGCCACATGCCAAAAAAATGCCTCCTGGCAAAAAAAATGCCATGTGGCAAAATCCATTTTTTCACATGACAAAAAATGCCTCCTGGCAAAAAAATGCCACATGGCAAAATCCATTTTGCCACATAGCAAGAAAATGCCACAAGGCAAAATCCATTTTGTCACGACAGAAAAAATGCCACATGGCAAAATCCACTTTCTTTTTTTCCTCTGTGTTTCTTGAAAGCAAAGAACTGAATTTGTGAAGATGAATGTAACTGCCTGAAATGAACCAAATAATAATAAAAAATAAAATTTTGCGATATGAGAAAAAAATGCCTCATAGCAAAAAAAAAAAAAAAAAAATGCCACATGGTTAAAATCAATTTTGCCACATGGCAAAAAAATTCCACATGGCAAAATCAATTTTGCCACATGCCAAAAAAATGCCTCCAGGCAAAAAAAATGCCATGCGGCAAAATCCATTTTTTCACATGACAAAATATGCCTCCTGGCAAAAAAAATGCCACATGGCAAAATCCATTTTGCCACATAGCAAGAAAATGCCACAAGGCAAAATCCATTTTGCCACATAGCAAGAAAATGCCACGTGGCAAAATCCACTTTGTTTCTTTTTTCCTCTGTGTTTCTTGAAAGCAAAGAACTGAATTCGTGAAGATGAATGTAACTGCCTGAAATGAACTGAATAATAATAAAAAAAATAAAATAATTTCGCGACATGAGAAAAAAATGCCTCATAGCAAAAAAAAAAAAAAAAAAAAATGCCACATGGGAAAATCAATTTTGCCACATGACAAAATCCATTTTGCCACATTGCAAAAAAATTCCACATGGCAAAAAAATACCACATGGCAAAATCCATTTTGCCACACACCAAAACAAATGTCACATGGCAAAATCCATTTTGCCACACACCAAAACAAATGTCACATGGCAAAATCCATTTTGCCACACACCAAAACAAATGCCACATGGCAAAATCAATTTTGCAACATGGCAAAAAAATGCCACATGGCAAAATCAATTTTGGAACATGGCAAAAAAATGCCACATGGCAAAATGCAAAGAAATGCCACATTGCAAAAAAAAATCTACATGGCAAAATTCATTTTGCCACATGGCGAAAAATACCCCATGGCAAAATGGATTTTGCCACATGACAAAAAAATGCCTCATGGCAAAAAAATGCCCTATGGCAAAATCTCTTTTGTTGCTCTACCACCTTTGCAGAATTCACGCAAAAGCGTTAGCATCGACTTCCGTCTTTATAATGAATGGGGAAAGGGGGAAGTGACGTACGCCGTAAAGCAGTCAGCTCATTTGTAGTTTTTTGTGTGGCACAGATATAACCCTCAAGATATACTGTAAAAGAGGTGTTATTCAATTAGTTGTCAGTCAACATATCACCACAAATGTTTTTAAAATATTTTTTAAAGGTTGAAAAGTTAGCTAGTGTTGCTTAAAAATTGGGTTATTTAATAGTTTTGGTATCGAGATGCTTGACCCGAGCCAACCAAGGCACACTTGAAATAGACGGACGCAGAAGTGACCCTCGTGTCTGCGTGTATTTTTCCCGCTTTTTGCCGTTGTCACTTCAACGCGTCAGCTAGCCGTCACAAGTATACGCTTGTCATGTCCTGGGAGCCGTCAGCGCGTCCGACCAGCGGCCTGCTATGGTTAGGTCGGAGCGGCCGCGGGCTAGCTTGTTGTGACACTGCTGTTGGTGTCAGCAGGGGAGCTGGAGTTGATGTGAAGTGGCCCCATGCCAGACTTTGGGAGAGCGGGACGCAAACTTGTTTTGCCGCATTGAATATTTTGAGGCTGATTGAACATAAGCGCAAAAATATGAAATTGTCAGAGACTGAAAACGGTGACGGTGCGAGCGAGGGGTGGATTTTCCTTCATTTGAATGATGTTATATTTTAAATATTGAACAAAATAGACTAAAACATTGAAGAAATATTTTCTCAAAATAAATTAGCCGTTTATCTCCGTCAATGGCAGTGAAACATGATCGTTCAATGTGATAAATCTATAATTTCATGTCCATGAATGTCAATGTCAGTGCACGAGTTAAAAAAACCGGAGTGGACCATGTGACCCCTGGGCTATACTTGGCACGGATGATAAACAACTCTATTTACCATCCTCAGTCATCAGGGGATAGCGTCTGCCATCCAATAGGAAACGAAGATGGATTGGCGTCGGCTGCTGCGCGCTTTCAACTCATCATCTTAAAAAAAAAACACCCATTATTCCCTCACGCCATCATTTCCTTTGCCAACCGTCCTTATCGTTGCGCGCACACTCGCGCGACAGCTTCCATCCAGCACACTTCTGACTATGATGAATTCAATGACCAATACAAATGATTCAAATCACTACTTCCCCAACCGTTATTAAGCCCAGGCACATATTTTACATAAGAAAAATTTCGCAGCATACCACCAAACAAAGACTACTGTAGTTTCTTCTCCACGTCATGTCGCTCCATCTGCATTTATCATCACGTCTCGGGGAGGGGTGCTCCTGTTTCACCATCTTCGGTGGGATCAACCAAGGTCAAAGCTCCCAAACGCTTGATGGATGAAAATGGAATTAAGATGAAAGCACACTTTTAGATAATGAAGATATGCGGCGGGAGATTAAAAAGCAGGGGAGCTGCTGACGCACCCACCGAATGAATACCCAAATGTGTTTGGCTCCGAGTAAACATTTTTCTCTCCCCCGTTATTTCTTACAAAGTCTGTACCCGGTGACAAGCGATACGCAGACGTCTTACAATCCAATCTTTACAATCTATACCAGCGCCGAGGAGCCGGATCTGCGTGTGTTTTATTTAGCGTGTTCCAGAAGACGGACGAAAAAGGGATAAAGGGGCACCATCAAAGACACAGATTCTATCAAGCCCGTCACATCAGTGTGCGATGATGGCGATATGGGCGCTAATCCGCATGTAAAATAGTTCTCCCCTCAGAGGCACTTAGCTAACAGCTCCACTCCTCATTGCCACTGAGTTGTGAAAAGAAAATCTTGCTCTTAAAGCAACACTTAGTACCTTTTCAGCAGTGCTGAATTTGTAAATCATAAGGTGCCGGAACGCAGAGTACATATGACAGCGCAGGGATGACAAGACGGGCACAGGACCTGGAACATACGCAGAAAATGGTGCTGAAAACAACACGCAAATGCCCACTTGCCATTCTGTGGGACTTACAAGCCTCAATTTCAGATAATATCCATGGTATAAATGTTATGACAACAATTGACGATTATTTAGGGTATACTCATACGCACAGCACGGGCAATTGCCCACATTACCACAGGTGGGACTTACAGTAACGTACAGTCTAACTTGTAAAACATTAAAAAAAACAATCAGAGATTACAATAAATAACACAAACCCATTCTTTTGCAAGTTTATAAGTTCTGCAGCCCAAACCTGAATTTCCCATAAGGGTACTCGCATGTTGCTCTGGCTGTTGGTGGTCCACCTGGCTGACTTCTGGCACTGTAGCTGGCCCCCAATCCAGGTGGCACTGAACCTGACCAGATGCTGCCCTGGTAACAGCCTCCTGCCCCAGCTTGGCTGGCTGTCCGTGAACCTGGCTAGCTGCTGTGGCGCTAGGCTCCTGCTGTTAGCGTGCCTCCTCCGTTAGCATGATCGCTGCAGCTGCCCTCATCGCCGCTTGTTGCTTTTCTTGTTTTGAATCATCTTCCTTCTTTTTGAAAAAAGACAGTAAATGCAACTGTCTTTTTGGCATGTTGAAATACCGTTTGATCCTGGCTGCTTGCTCCCCAGATGCCGCAAATTTCCAAAGTTTTTTTTTTTTAATGTCGGGGGCGTGATTTGTTGGTCCAGCTTTTGTAGTGCATGAACAAATCTCCAACTCTTTCAAATGACAAATCTTTATAGATGAGGACCAGCGCTGTGTTTCCCATAACGACCAGCGCACACCCGCACAGTGTCATAAAATCATGATGGTCGTCTAACCCCAACCCGACTCTTTCAAATGACGTAAATTTTTTATAGACAACATGCAATTCTTGGGATTTGTTCTGTAAATGAATTTATGCATATTATTATAATATTTTATACTTTAATGTCCGTAACTATGTACGGTCCCTTTAAGAGACACTGGGACTAAGGAGCTGTGAGGTAGTAGGAACTGGGGGGCGACAGGCGAGAAGCAAAAGTTAGCAGTCGAATGTGACGGCAGTCCGCTTTTATTTTGTTTATTGTTTTCTTATTGTTGCCGCAATAGGTAATAAGTGGAAAAGGCCATCAACGACTCCTCTCGTTCTGTCCCCCAATTCGGAGCTGTTACAATACATTTTTTAAAACGTTTTTGTATTATTATTATTTTCTATACACGAGAGGTGGCAGATCTGCCCAAATAAGTCCCGGAACACAGGGAGGCCAAAATCAAGAGGTGCCGGATCTTGTTTCGGCAGGATCCGGCACAAATTGACCCCTGCTTTTCAGTTTTGCTCGATTTTAGCGACAAAAGCGGTAGTGTTTAACGGGGAAGTTTAGAATTTTTTAAATCAGGCTTAATCTTCGTGTTAGTGAGGGTTTAATTAGTGGGTGGAGTTGATTTCAACAAATTCCGTGTAGTTTGTGAGTTATGTGTTAGTTTCAGGGGTCCGCAGTGGCTAAGCTAGCGCGAGTCAATTGGGCTGACGTAGAACGCTAATAAAAAACAACATATGCACACATTAAAATCTTGGATGACCCATGCAATCAATAGTGTTGGCTATGTTTCAGGATAAAGTTATTAAGACTAACCATTTTTTTCAACGCTGATTTTTTATGTCGTAGAAAGCAGCAAGTACTGTAACCAGTTTATATTGTTCCTCGTTCTTCACAAGGAATTTGTGGAAACTTTCCTTTGCCCATTTTTTATGCTGTTTCCACAGCCTCTATATACACATTTCGTTATGTTATGTTATGCTGATGCTGCATTCGAGGAAGGTGGGAATTCGAGTTCCCAACCTCTGATCTGGAAAAATATAATTGGAACGCCTCCACTATTTGATCGCTTACGAGAAGGCAGGTTTGCTGGAGGTCAAAATGTCTTATGATGGCCAAAATAAAATTAAAAAAAAAAAACTTGTCGCGATCAGACATTTTTGCTGTTTACATTCGCTTGGAACGCAACTGGTACCCTCCGAGCGGGATAAGTCCGACTTACCACGTTCTTTGAATGCAGCGTGAGTTGCCGAAGCACTCCTCTCTATTGTGGTCGTATTACGCACCTAAAAATAGTCCTGCAGACTGAAATTAATTACAGCAGTTTTTTAGGACATTGTTATGGCCTCACGGGTGTTTTGGAACAATGATCTGCATTATGAATTAATTTGACTATGTTGGATTTTTTCCAAGCTCTGTATCGTTTTTCATTGGCATGCTAAGTTGGCCCCATTGAGTCGTGCTAGCCCTGAAGCACACAAAAAACTTCCAAACTGCACAGAATTTGTTGAAATCAATTCCACCAACTATTACCCCGCTAACTCGAAGATTAAGCCTAATGTCAATAATTCTGACCTTCCGCTTTAAGGAAGACTGCGTTTCCCATGAAGACCAGCACACACCCGCATAGTGTCGTAAAATCATAATGCAGATGGATTAAACAACATTTCTACTTCCAGTGGCTGTGTGAATGATGAAAAGTAATAAGATAATGAATCCAGTTGTGGCTAAGCAATAGCATATGACTGTTAGCAATCGTGTGGCTTAGTGTGGCTAAACCCCCGACTGGGGTAACTTTTCAGTTTTGATCGATTTTAGCGACGCCGGTGGACAAAAGTGGTAGTGTTTTGCCTTAAAGAAAACTGTGTTCCCCATGAGCGTTTCCCAAATTCCAATGATGACCTAGCGCACACCCGCACAGTGTCTTAAAATCAATCAAAAATCAATCTACCGGTCACCTGCAGATGGATTAAACAACATTTCTGTTTCCAGCGGCTGTGTGAAGGACAAATAGAAAGGTAATAAATCCGGTTGTGGCTAAACAATAGCATATGATGGTTAGCAACCGTGTGGCTAACCTCCCAACTCCACCCGGATTCGTCAGTGTTGACAAGTTTGGTTGGCGGGTGTCATTCTGTATATTCCGGCAGCCTCCCTTTTTCCTCCTCAGACAAAACTTTTTGTTTCTTTTGCTGATCTGCCACCTTTGCAAAATTTGCGCAAAAGCATTAGCATCGACTTCCATCTTTGTAATGAAAGGGAAAAGGGGGAAGTGACGTACGCCGTTAAGCTGGCAGCACATTTGTAGTTTTTTTTGTGTGGAAGGGTTCCTGCCACCCTCCTCAAAGTTAATTAGTGCCAGTGAATGGGATGCAGACCCCCTCAAAAGTTCTTGTTCAACTAATTGTCAGTCGACATATAATGGCAAATGTTATTAAATTCACCAGTCAATATGGATTGAACATCAAGCGCTAGCGTTCCCAGCTAATTCATTATGGAGGGATCGGAGTGGTGCTGCCTGGAATAAAAAATGGTTTCACCTAATCTAAGGTTAGAAGAAGTCGGCCCCTCGTAATCAGTGTACACCTGTGTCTGCGCACCGGGAGCCCTTTTTTCCTCATGTGCATACGCGCCCATCACCTAACCAACAGCTGCTATCCGAGGAATTCTCCATTCATCAGCGAAGGTGAGCGGGCCACCAGATGGAACAACTCCGCAAACTGCCCCCGCCCACCGCACCCTCTAGAACAGACCCCCTCCTGTGAAAAGGTACAGGTGGCTCCACCTCACCGTCAGCCGATTGCTCCCAGTGATGCTACAGAATGGCTATCTGTTGTAGCTCGGCGATGCTAACCGGTGGTGATATTGAATACGCCGGGTATGACGGAGAGATGCTTATTGATTTCCGGTGACATAGGGCTGACACATAATAGTGACGAGTACAGAGGACTGAAGTGTCTGTGATGTGGAATCAATATGGTGGCATGGAGTCAGGTTTGCCGGTATGTCGTTTTTCAATGACAACAACAGTGACTCTGGCGTTTCTGTCTCAAGTCTTGCAGTGACAACAGATGAAAAGTCATTTCGACACAAGGTTACAACACATTCTTTAATTTGAATTTTGTTGGCGTACTTCAGTAGGTTTTTTTCAGACAGCTTCTGGGACTTGAAGCAATTGCAAAGTCTAGGCAATGATGCTACACAGAACAGGATTTTACAGATCACACCAGTACATAGCTCAAAAAGAAGTCAACAGTTGTCGAAAGGTAAAAGCAAGTGTACATACTGTGAGCCTCTGAGCTCCTGACGTGACGAAGGTTTGTTTGGGAATGACGCCATGATAAAGCCAGTCCATAACTTCATAATGATATTGATAGGTCAGATTTCACCTTCACTAGCCACGCCTTCAAGTATTGGGCCATCCCACAATCCGCTTCAGGTATTCGCAGTCAGTCGCAGCACATGTAGCGATCCAACGCCAGATTTAGGTTGAAAAAGTACAAAAGCTGCAGGAAGGATTGTCTCAGGGGTGATTTGTTTGAGGGTTCAAGGTCATATATATATATATATTTTTTTTTTTCACAAGAATTTTCAACGTAAAAAGCTCTTTGTTGTTAGGCTGGCGCCACATTGTCTTACAGGCTAGCATCATTATTCGACGTATTTACGTAAAATAAACGCTAATTGCCCTGTTTTTTGCTCTTTTAACAAAGAATCGAGAGTGTTGTACGTTCATATCTAGAAAGAATAACAGACTGTCATTGTCCTTCGACACATTTAAATAAAAACTGCACCTTTTTCTTGCTTTTAACCAAGAATCGAGACTGTTTTACATCCGGATCTATAAGGAATTCAGGGGTTTAAGCATTTTTTCACAAGAATTTTCACCAGAAAAGCTCTGTTTACATAAGGCGACTGCCACATTGACTAACAGACTAGCGTCCTACTTCGACATATTTTCGTAAAATAAATGCTAACTGGTCGTGTTTTTTTTTTTTTTTTTTGCTTTTAACCTGGAATATAGACTGTTTTATGTCCATATCCGTCACAAATTCAGGGATTTAAGCATTTATTCAGAAGAATCTTCACCGGAAAAGCTCTGTTTACATATGGCGGCCGCCATATTAACTAACAGACTAGCATCGTACTTTGCAATATTTCCGTAAAATAAATGATAACTGCCCGTTTTTTTTTTTTTTTTTTTTTTTTTTTTTTTTTTGCTTTTAACCAAGAATTGAGACTGTTTTACATCCATAACTATAAAGAATTCAGTAGAATTTTTAACGGAAAAAGCTCTTTGGTTACATAAGGCCGCCCCTACATTTGCTTACTGACTAGCATCATAGTTGGCAATATTTACGCTAAATAAATGTTAACTGCACGTTTTTTTTTTTTTTGCTTTTAACCAAGAATCGAGACTGTTTTGCGTCCATATCTATAAAGAATTCAGGGATTCCAGCATTTATTCCAAGAATTTTCACCGGAAAAGCTCTGCTTAGAAAGGGCGACCGCTACATTTGCTTACTGACTAGAATTATAGTTCGCTATATTTGCAAAAAATAAATGCTTACTGCACGTTTTTTGTGCTTTTAACTAAGAATCGAGACTGTTTTTCGTCCATATCTATAAAGAATTCAGGGATTTTAGCATTTATTCACAATAATTCTCAACGAAAAAAGCTCTTTAAGATTCCACTTGGTCAGCTTTGACAGCCACGCCAACAATGCAGGCCCCCTATTGATCGGCCCCGTGTCCCGTCAATATTATTATGAAGTCTATGGCCAGTCTGTGCATGTGCTAATTGCTATCCCAAGTTGAAAAAAATTTAATTTCGATATATGACCATTTGATTATTTACCTATTGATCTTTATAAAAGTCTGGGCAGACTCTCTGGGTACACGTCACAGGCAGCACAGTACCGTACTATTCTGTGCAAAGCGTCAGTCAATTTCAACACACGCTAATTAGTCCCTTGACAAATAATAAATACCGGATATTTTCATGAATTTAAAAAAAAAACCTGCCAGACGCCACGGACAGGATGTAAAAAGTGGACATGTCCGGGCAGAAGAGGACGTTTGGTCATCCGAGCAAAGTTTGCAATTCCAGACAAAATTTGAGCGTTTCCACTTGCTTTTTAATAAAGTTTGTTAGTTACTTTAACAACTACCACCAGATGTAATCGTCGTCATTCGCGACTTTTTTTTTTTTATCTTCGGCATTTCCGTTTCATGTCCGTCTGTCACAAATTTTACCCCACGCGAGTCATCCATCACACTGACTTCCACTCCCTAATTCTCCCGTCTCCCGCTCTGCTTATCTCAATACTTTGGAGCTGAGGCGTAATACTAACAAGGTAGCAAAAGAGATGAATGGCTGGTCGGGTTGTAAATCCACGCGATAAGGTTAGCGCTACGTTTCACATTACGGCTTTATGCCACATAAGACCTTGGAAGAGCCGGTATCTAGCGTGAGTAAATGCCGCTGTCGCTCTTCCCTCGCGCCACTAACGAGGTCTATTTAATTCCCGCATTCCTTTACATGACCCCTCCAACCCCAGGCGTGTTGGGTTGCAGTCATGGCTCGGTTCCATTAAGGCCCAGTGTCACAATCTTGTTAAAATTTGATCAGGTTGAAGGAATTTCACATCGGTAGGTCACACGCTGGGCTCCGGCAAATAGGAAATCAAACGGGTGACCTGGGCTCGCTTCTTGAGTTCTCCTACTCCCTCAGCTTTTTTCCCCCCTTTTTTTTTTCAAAGAGAATTAACAAGTTGAAAATTAATTTGCGCGCTCGCTGCAGAGAGCAGCAGGCGGAGGAGGTCCAAGAGGAAGGGGGAGCGATGGAGATAGCGAGGGAGAGAGCGCCGGAATCCACATGAATAAAATAGGATTTCCGTTTGAACGTATTGCACTGCAAAATGAAGATATGCTGGCTCAAGGTTTTCTTTGGTCTTGGACAAATTCTTCATTTAGGAAACTGACACGGTTGCCGAGTTTGAAAAAAAATAAAATAAAAAGTAAATTTGCACTATGACACTTGAGTTTGTTCTCCGGAAGGGACATCTGGGCAAGGCTCGTCACGTGCGCCGCCTGGGTCTTAAGTCATGCATGGATTCTGAGGGTTTACCCTAGATACGGAATCCCAACTGGATTAACAATGCAAGACCTTCGCAAGTGACCCTGCCTGTTTCTCATGGCTTAGCGGTGACTTTGCTGTGAACCGCAAAGAGAAAACAATCGAAAAACTAGGACTGAACGGGCCCTCGCAGTTTGGCGCAACTCGGACGTCACGCAAACTCGGACAGCACGTGGGTTAGGGTTGTGGCAGATCGTCTCCCTCTCATCAACTTGCTCGAAACTCGCCTCTTTTTTGGGGGGATTAAAAATTCATTCACACACCTAGGAGAAAAAAAACCAATTGAAGAGGGTCTTACAAAAAAAGGAGGCGCTACTGAGCTGTGCAGCCATGTCCTTATTCAAAACCAAAATGTACAGTATATGCTCTATGTTGAAAAAATCTAATATGAGTGGGGCTTTTTTTTTTTTAATTCAAGGGGGCGCCTTTTTTTCAAGAGGTTGCAAAATTATCTAAAATTACGCCTAGATGCATGTATGTTCAAATTTTGCTGTTTTCGAGCTTGTTAAATCCTGAAATTCTACTGTCACTAGTTGGCGCTATAGAGTTGATGCAAATGACCCATACAGGAGCCTTCAGGGTATGACTCTCAACAAGCATAGGAAGTTAGGCACAGATATGTTGTATATCTGCCAAGTTATGACTCTTTGAAATTTGTGGTGAGACAAAATGGTGTCTTTTCGCTTTCGTGTGGACACCTCCGCCTCAACGAAACCTCAATATTTTTCATCAGGCACCTGAACACATGTCTAAAGGATCCCCTGAAACAGGTTTGAGTTCAATTGTTTTTGTTTTTTTTCCCCCTAGGAGGAGTTCCCAGCAGAGGGCGCCAGTTACAATGGCAAATTTTTCAATGCAGTCGTGTTCAGGGTAAGGTACCTCACATACATGCCAGATATGAAAAAAATTGGAACGTTGTATCAGGGAGTTATTAGTCATTTACTGAATTTGTGGTTTTGCCAAAAATATGGGCAAATTTGGCAGCCCACCCAGGTAAACCCATGAATGAAAATACACCATTACTTAAGATCTTATACAGTGGGGGAGAACAAGTATTTGATACACTGCCAATGGGAAAACCCATTGGCAGTGTATCAAATACTTGTTCTCCCCACTGTATGTCTCATGAACAGTCTCAACGATTTTGAGGAGGATCCAACTAACTCCCTGGGCGACAAGTTCTCAAATGTGCACCCTGTAAATCGATAAAAATTTCACGTTCGATTCAAAATACCCGATTTCCCGTTGGGTTTGGAATATGGGTGCCAGAGACGTTTTGGAGCAGTTTTGCACAAGGTATCGACTCCCCAAATTTCATTGCGCTACGTTGAAAAGACCTAATAGGAGAGGCCATTTTTAAAAATAATAATCCTTTGCATTACAATAGGGCCCTAATTAGGCTCTGCCATTCAAAATTAAAGAAATGATAAAGCGCACCATTTGGACAGGTTTCGTCATTTGTTCCATAAGTTGTTAATTTTGCTATGGTTATGTTAGGTTCTTGCCTGAGGGCTGTAAAATGTCAGCACATTGGCCTTGTTTTGGGCAACACTGGTTTGGATTCCCGGATGTGTACACGGCAGCTTTGGGATTGTTTTGGAAGCATTTCAAAGAGATCTCTGTCCCTTTATCGGCTTAGGCCAGCTAATACATCAACAGAAATTTGGCTCGTCGTACTAGGCCGGCTTGTCCACATTCCCATCTGAGGCACATTCAATACAGTCAACTGGTCACGAGTCAGAGTAACTGCTCATAAACGCATTGTCTCCATCAGTTGTAATCTACCTTAATTTTCGGACGATAAATCGCACCTGAGTATAAGCAACCTCCCACCAGATTTGGCATGAAAACGGTCTTGATTCTTGGTTAAAAGCAAAAAAAATGGGCATTTAGAATTTATTTTACGTAAATATTGCGAACTATAATACTACTCAGTAAACAAATTTAGCGGCAGCCTTATGAAAACAAAGAGCTTTTTCCGTTGAAAATTCTTGTGAATAAATGCTTAAATCTCTGAATTATTTTTAGATATGGACGTAAAACAGTCTTGATTCTTGGTTAAAAGCAAAAAAAATGGGCAGTTAGCATTTATTTTACATAAATATTGCGAACCATGATGCTAGTCAGTAAGCAAATTAGCGGCCGCCATCTGTAAACAAAGCTTTTTCCGTTGGAAATTCTTGTAAATAAATGCTTAAGTCCCTGAATTCTTTTTAGAGATGGACATAAAACAGTCTTGATTCTTGGTTAAAAGCAAAAAAATGTGCATTTTGCATTTATTTTGCGTCAATATTGTGAACTACGATGCTAGTCAATAAGCAAATTAGCGGCTGCCATCTGTAAACAAAGCATTTTGCATTGAAAATTCTTGTGAATAAATGCTTAAATCTCTGAATTCTTTATTGATATGGATGTAAAACAGTCTCGATTCTTGGTTAAAAGCAAAAAAAAAAATGGGCAGTTAGCGTTTATTTTACGTAAATATTGCGAACTACGATGCTAGTCAGTAAGCAAATGTAGCGGCCACCTTATGAAAACGGCTTTTTCCCGTTGAAAATTCATGTGAATAAATGCTAAAATCCCTGATTTTTTTTTTTAGATATGGACTTAAAACGGTCTCGATTCTTGGTAAAAGCTAAAAAACCGTGCAGTTAGCATTTATTTTGCGTAAATATTGTGAACTATAATGCTAGTCAGTAAGCAAATTTGCGGCCGCCATCTGTAAACTAAAAGCTTTCTCCGTTGAAAATTTTTGTGAATAAATGCTGAAACCCCTGAATTCTTTATAGATATGGACTTAAAACAGTCTCGATTCTTGGTTAAAAGCAAAAAAAAAACAAAAACAAAAACTGCAATTAGCATTTATTTTGCGAGAATATTGCAAACTATGATGCTAGTCAATAAGCAAATTAGCGGCCGCCATCTGTAAACAAAGCTTTCTCCGTTGAAAATTGTGAATAAAAGCTTAAACCCCTAATATTCTTTCTAGATATGAACGTAAAACAGTCTCGATTCTTGGTAAAAGCAAAAAAAACTGCAGTTAGCATTTATTTTCCGTAAATATTGCGAACTACGATGCTAGTCAGTAGCAAATGTAGCAGCCATCTTATGAAAACGGCTTTTTCCGTTGTAAATTCTTGTGAATAAATGCTTAAATCCCTGATTTTTTTTTTTTAGATATGGACTTAAAACAGTCTCGATTGTTGGTTAAAAGCAAAAAAAAAAAAAACTGCAGTTAGCATTTATTTTGCGTAAACATTGCGAATTATGATGCTAGTCAGGAAGCAAATGTAGCAGCCATCTTATGAAAACGGCTTTTTCCGTTGTAAATTCTTGTGAATAAATGCTTAAATCCCTGATTTTTTTTTTTTAGATATGGACTTAAAACAGTCTCGATTGTTGGTTAAAAGCAAAAAAAAAAAAAATGCAGTTAGCATTTATTTTGCGTAAACATTGCGAATTATGATGCTAGTCAGGAAGCAAATTAGCGCCCGCCATATGTAAACAAAGAGCTTTCTCCGTTAAAAATTCTTGTGAATAAATGCTGAAACCCCTGAATTCTATATAGATATGGACCTAAAACAGTCTCGATTCTTGGTTAAAAGCAAAAAACGTGCAGTTAGCATTTATTTTACGTAAATATGTCAAATGTGCTACTAGTTAAGTCACTGTTATTATTTTCCATAAAAAGCATGTCTGTCTGACTCGTATCATGTTTACATTATACACACACTCTTTTCTCAACACAGTTGCCAGAGAGAAAAAAGCATATGTGTTACCACCGCTAGACACACTAAACACCCTGGAGTTAACTCTAATAGCTAGCGGGAAACGTTCATGACATTGTTTACTAACCCTTAGTTATGTATAAATGCGAGATCATATTGGAGGTATGTCGCCAAAGTATTCCCATACTAGCGATTTTGTTTTCTTTGATGGGGGAAAAAGTTCAGTTTAACCTCCTTCAGCCATCGTGTAGCACAGCTGACACACTGACACGGAGCAAAGACTGGTGGGGGAGGGTTTGACCTTGCAGCCTGCATTTTTGGGGCATAAAAAATAGCTAATACCTTAGGGACGGTATGACGGAATTTTTTTTGCGGTTTTTAATCTAGAGACCACAGTATACAGTGCATCACATAAGTGAGTACACCCCTCGCATTTCTGCAGATATTTAAGTATGTCTTTTCATGGGACAACACTGACAAAATGACACTTTGACACAATGAAAAGTAGTCTGTGTGCAGCTTAAATAATAAATGTATTTTCCCCTCAAGATAACTCACAATATAGCCATTAATATCTAAACCCCTGACAACAAAAGTGAGTACACCCCATAGAAACTACGTACATCCCTAAATGTCCAAATTGAGTACTGCTTGTCATTTTCCCTCCAAAATGTCATGTGACTCGTTACAGGATTGCTGTCAGCATTACTGCAAAGATTGAAGAGGTGGGGGGTTAGCCTGTTAGTGCTCAGACCATACGCTGCACTTTACATCAAATTGGTGTGCAGGGCTGTCACCCCAGGAGGAACCCTCTTCTGAAGATGGTACACAAGAAAGCCCGCAAACAGTTTGCTGAAGACATGTCAACAAAGGACATGGATTACTGGAACCATGTCCTATGGTCTGATGAGACGGGCGGGCTTTCATGTGTCCCGTCTTCAGAAGAGGGGTCCTCCTGGGGTGACAGCCATGCACACCAATTTGATGTAGAGTGCGGCGTATGGTCCCCAACCTATTCCACAAAGGCTTTCATTCCTACCAAACAAGATGACAACAATTTAGTGCAATCAGTTGATTGCAGTCTGGTGTGGCTTGTTTTAGCAGAAGCCTCATTGGTTCAACTTTCTCTGCTGGATCAGCTGGAACAAAAACCAAGACCCACAGTGGGCCTTGAGGACTGGGTTGGAGACCCCTGGTCTAAGCACTAACAGGCTGACCTCCTACCTCTTCAATCTCTGCAGCAATGCTGAGAGCACTCCTGTAACAAGTCACATGACATTTTGGAGGGAAAATGACAAGCAGTACTCAATTTGGACATTCAGGGATGTACAGTACGTAGTTTCTATGGGGTTACTCACTTTTGTTGCCAGGGGTTTAGATGTTAATGGCTATATGGTGAGTTATTTTGAGGGGAAAATAAATGAACTCCATTATATAAGCTGCACACAGACTACTTTTGATTGTGTCAAAGTGTCATTATGCCAGTGTTGTCCCATGAAAAGACATACTTAAATATCTGCAGAAATGCGAGGGGTGTACTCATTTTTGTGATCCACTGTACCTTGAAACCGGTAATCGGCACATGTCTAACAATAACCAACTAATATCTCCAAACCCAAGTGCTAGCGTATATATGTATTGATTCGCTAGCTGTAAGAAAAATGAGATGCGTGGGGTAACAGTGGAGTGGCTAGAAATAATTCTCAAATTTGACTATGAACAATTCTCTTTGGCACTAGTATGTCCCTGCTGGGCTAATTTAAGCAGGCAACCAACACGGGCAGCCCAGTAATCTGGCAAAAAAAAAAGAACCCTTCAAAATGAAAACAGTCTACTCCGATGTTGCCACCTACGCTACCACGTCTTGGCCAGAATCCTCTCTCGGGATTTGAAATCTCCAGATCAATGCGGCGCGTCACTTTTCGTCAAATCCAGGTGACGGCTGATGATAGGATCTGTGCATGGAGAGTGCTTTGACTCCGGCCCAATCGACCCAAAAAAAAGCCGCGGCATGTCAGTCACGCATTAGCCGGCGAGGCGAAGGAGGAGGAGACCAATGCTGAATGCTCATTAGCGGCTGTGAAATCAGATCCCCCAAAGCTCCTCTCACGGGCTTTCAGTCAGAGATGCTTTTCATTTTGCAGCCTTTCTTTTTCCCCCTACAAAAAAAAAAAGAATATTTGCTCTCGCCGGGAAGCATTCACTGTGGTAAAATAGTTCAACTCTTTCCAAAATATGCAAATGTCTTGCATCTCATCTATTTTTGTTTTTTTCTTGTTCATTTTGAAAAGGTAATCTTACTAACACACTCGGCATTTTGGCAGACAATCGCCCACGCGGAAAAACAAAAAAACATGACGCAAGTTCACTTCGGCGCGTCGTGCGGCCAACTGACGCGGCGTCTAAGTGGATGTGACACGGAAAAGCGGGCGGCCGCATTTTTGGATTGCAGCTGCTTTCCGGATCCGTCCAAACCCGACACGTCGCAAGGCATTTGTCAAGGCGACGTGAAAGATTTGAAAAGCGGATTTTTAGGGCCGTTTTTGGAACCGTTGGCTTTTTTTCCTCATTTATCAGAGTGAGCCAATTCCTTTAACTCATCTGCGGTCGTTGACGATGATCGACGAACTGCAGTCGCTCTAAAAATGAGCTGATTTGTAATTGATCAGACAGTAACTTTGACAAACTGAAGCAGTTTCAATGACTGCAAAAGTTTCGAGGACCACAGTGGGAATTGAACAAGAAGCAAGATATGTCTGCTGCCCTTGTATTGCACTTATTTTTCAAAATCTATCTCGTCCTACAATTTTTATCTAATTCACATACATCAAAAATTCCAGGATGGTAAGGGGGATCAAAGTTGCAAACAGAATTTGGCAAAAACTCATTCATTTCTAATGGGATGCCATTGACGGCCATGTATGTCCAAATTTCCCATTCATTTTCAATGGCTGGAAAACATTGGTCCTTGTGATTTTTTTTAAATTTTTTTTTTTAACCATTTTCATGACAGCCCATTGACATTCAACTGGTGCCCAAGTAAGTCAATGCCATTGACAGCCATACACGTCTATGCCAGGGAATTTTTCGAACAACCCCCAAAAACATTGTTTATCAAAAATTCCATGACAGTAATAATAGAAGTCAATAGAAGTCATATACAGAATTTGGCGAAAACTTACGGTTCCCCCAAAATTCGCCCATTCATTTCTAATGGGATGCCATTGACGGCCATGTATGTCCAAATTTTCCATTTATTTTCATTGGTTGGAAAACAAACAGTAGGTCCTTATGATTTTTTTACCATTTACCATAACAGCCCATTGACATTCAACTGGCGCCCAAGAAAGTCAATCTCTTTGACAGCCATACACGTGTATGCCAGGGAATTTTTCGAACGACCCCCCAAAACGTTTTGCTTATCAAAAATTCCATGACAGCAAGGGGCATAGAAGTCATATACAGAATTTGGCGAAAACTTACGGTTCCCCCAAAATTTGCCAAAAATTTGCCCATTCTTTTCTAATGAGATGCCATTGACTGCCATGTATGTCCAAATTTCCCATTTATTTTCAATGGCTGGAAAACATAGGTCCTTATGAATTTTTTTTATACCATTTACCATGACAGCCCATTGACATTCAACTGGCGCCCAAGTAAGTCAATGTCATTGACAGCCATACACGTCTATGCCAGGGAATTTTTCGAATGACCCCCAAAAGCTTTCTGTTCATGACAAATTCCATGACAGTAAGGGGCATAAAAGTTGTAAACTGAATTTGGCAAAAACGTAAAGTTCACCCAAAATTTGCCAAAAACTTGCCTATTCATTTCTAATGAGATGCCATTGACGGCCATGTATGTCCAAATTTTCCGTTTATTTTTATTTGAAAACAAACAGTAGGTCCTTATGATTTTTTTACCATTTACCATAACAACCCATTGACATTCAACTGGTGCCCAAGAAAGTCAATCTCATTGACAGCCATACACGTCTATGCCAGGGAATTTTTCGAACGACCCCCAAAAACGTTCTGATCAAAAATTCCATGACAGCAAGGGGCGTAGAAGTCATATACAGAATTTGGCGAAAACTTACGGTTCCCCCAAAATTCGCCCATTCATTTCTAATGGGATGCCATTGACGGCCATGTATGTCCAAATTTTCCATTTATTTTTATTGGTTTGAAAACAAACAGTAGGTCCTTATGATTTTTTTACCATTTACCATAACAGCCCATTGACATTCAACTGGCGCCCAAGAAAGTCAATCTCATTGACAGCCATACACGTCTATGCCAGGGAATTTTTCGAATGACCCCCAAAAGCTTTCTGTTCATGACAAATTCCATGACAGTAAGGGGCATAAAAGTTGTAAACGGAATTTGGCAAAAACGTAAAGTTCACCCAAAATTTGCCAAAAACTTGCCTATTCATTTCTAATGAGATGCCATTGGCGGCCATGTACGTCCAAATTTTCCATTCATTTTCAATAGCTGAAAAAAATAGGTCCTTGTGATTTTTTACTATTTACCAAGACAGCCCATTGACATTTAACTGGTGTGGTTTTGATTTTTGACCCAAAACCTACCATTACAGCTCACTGACATTTAACTGGCGCCCAAGTAGGTCGATGCAGTTGACAGCCACGCACATCTCTGCCATTGACGGTCATGTACTTCCAAATTTCCCATTGATTTTCAAAGGCAGAAAAACCTTGTGGTTGTGATTTTTTTTTTTTTTTTTTAACCAAAAACCTACCATTACAGCTCACTGACATTCAGCTGGTGCCCAAGTAAGTCGATGCCATTGACTGCCATGTATGTCCATGCCAATGACGGCCATGTACATCCAAATTTCCCAGTGATTTTCAATAGCAAAAAACCTGTGTGGTTGTGATTTTTGACCAAAAACCTACCATTACAGCCCACTGACAATTAACTGGCGCTCAAGTAGGTCGATGCCATTGACAGAAGTGCACTTCCCTGCCATTGACGGCCATGTACATCCAAATTTCCCATTGATTTCCAATGGCAAAAAAACTGTTTGGTTTTGATTTTTGACCAAAAACCTTCCATTACAGTTCACTGACTTTTAACTGGCACTCAGTTAAGTCGATGCCATTGATAGCCATGCACATCCAAATTTCCCATTGATTTTCAATGGCAAAAACAACTGTGCGGTTGTGATTTTTGACCAAAAACTTAGCATTACAGCTCACTGACATTCAACTGGCGCCCAAGTAAGTCAATGCCATTGACAGCCATGCATGTCCATGCCATTGACGACCATGTACATCCAAATTTATAATTGATTTTCAATGGCAGAAAAACCTGTGTTGTTGTAATATTTGACCAAAAACCTACCATTACAGCTCATTGACATTCAACTGGTGCCCAAGTAAGTCAATGCCATTGACAGCCATGCATGTCCATGCCATTGTTGGCCATGTACAGTACATCCAAATTTCCCATTGATTTTCAATGGGGAAAAAACCTGTGTGGTTGTGATTTCTGACCAGAAACCTACCATTACAGCTCACTGACATTCAACTGGCACTCAAGTAAGTCAATGCCATTGACAGCCATGTATGTCC
This sequence comes from Corythoichthys intestinalis, assembly GCF_030265065.1. Classification (NCBI taxonomy): domain Eukaryota; kingdom Metazoa; phylum Chordata; class Actinopteri; order Syngnathiformes; family Syngnathidae; genus Corythoichthys; species Corythoichthys intestinalis. The sequence continues at coordinate 44,523,208 of NC_080407.1, read as the reverse complement.
ATGCCAATGACAGCCACGTCCATTCAAATTTCCCATTGATTTACAATGGCAAAAAAACTGTTTGGTTTTGATTTTTGACCAAAAACCTACCATTACAGCTCACTGAGATTCAACTGGCACTCAAGTAAGTCGATGCCATTGACAGCCATGCACATCCAAATTTCCCATTGATTTTCAATGGCAAAACCAACTGTGTGGTTGTGATTTTTGACCAAAAACTTAACATTACCGCTCACTGACATTCAACTGGCGCCCAAGTAAGTCAATGCCATTGACAGCCATGCATGTCCATGCCATTGACGGCCATGTACTTCCAAATTTATAATTGATTTTCAATGGCAGAAAAACCTGTGTGGTTGTAATATTTGACCAAAAACCTACCATTACAGCTCATTGACATTCAACTGGTGCCCAAGTAAGTCAATGCCATTGACAGCCATGCATGTCCATGCCATTGTTGGCCATGTACAGTACATCCAAATTTCCCATTGATTTTCAATGGGGAAAAAACCTGTGTGGTTGTGATTTCTGACCAGAAACCTACCATTACAGCTCACTGACATTCAACTGGCACTCAAGTAAGTCGATGCCATTGACAGCCATGGATGTCGATGCCATTGACGGCCATGTACATCCAAATTTCCCATTAATTTTCAATGGCAGAAAAACCTGTGTGGTTGTGATTTTTGACCAAAAAGTTGACATTACAGCTCACTGACATTCAACTTGGGCCCAAGTAAGTCTATGCCATTGACAGCCATGTGACGGTGTCCCCGAAATGTCCCCAAACAGGAAGTGACCTGATAGATCACTTGGGGGTTTCATTTATCCTGTAACCCAAGTTTTAACTCAGTTTACCATCTCAAATTGACTTATACGAATAAAAACGCAGTCCATTTTTTGATCACGACAAAGCGATGGCTTCGGGTAGTCTTACGTTAAGGCACTACTGTATGTTTTCAAAGGATTAGCTTCCCTCCACACCTCATATACCGCCCGACTCCCTCTTCCCCTCCCTTTTCCTTGCGCGTATCAACTCGAGGGTTGACCGTGGATGGCTTCTCAATCTGCTCGCTGTTTGATCTCAGCACGGCGGCGCCGAAAGAACAAACAACGAAATCGCGGAAGGATTTTGCATACAAGAGCAACGGCAAAGAGATACAAAGCAAACAATTGCGCGTGCCAACCCGTGTGAAGCGTTGCAGGCTGGGTAATTAGGGAACATTCATTATACATGACCTGAAGGGATGACGGTAAAAGGAGGCTTGGACGAAGCGAATTTTCATTGGTATGTCCAAGTGTGAGTGCGCTAGCTAGTAAATGGCCCGGGCCTTTTCATTTGACACCACTGCGCCGTCAAACAAACTACCCCGCGCCCCCGTAATCCATTCAAGGTAGCGAGCAATTTTCATTATTGACTGGTGAGAAACACACGCAGAGTGAGAGAGCAGGGCGGGAAAACAAAAAGATGGCTGAGTGGAGAGAGATTGAAAACAGTGACGAGGGCAGAAGTGGAGGAGATAGTGGCGGCAGCTATTGGCAAGTGGGAAGGTTGAGTAGAGGAGAGAAAATAAATTGCAAATAAAGAGTCAGGGGGAGGCTAGAGCCGGAACCAGAGAGGTGATGGAGAGGCGGATGTGTCTGGAAGATTCGGACGTTCCATCACCGGCTACAGACTGCATATTGGTCAGTAAAGATGGTGGATTGGTGGATGATGGACAACACCCACAAAGAGAAAGCAACCTTTCCGCTACATGTCATCCGGCTGTTCGACTGTATCGCGCTTTGGAGATTTGTCAGGAATTTTGCAGAGACCTGTTTTTGCAAGATCAATGCAATGTCTCGGGAAATTGCGATGGAATGATTTCAAATCAGTCAAACGACGTTTTTTGTGGGTACTCGTCAAATCGGAGACGGAGATTTTTGGCTTGGTCCGTTAATGGAGAGGTTTATGGTGGTCTCGAGAACGTGAAAAGCGAAATTAAAACCTACCTTCTCTCTTGTCAGTCACACGGTGCGTTCAGGAACAGCATGCAAAACACAACTGCAGCATTAAAACTCGAATCGTTATATAAATTTCTTCTTACAAGTAGTCCCTGGGGTATGACGTACTCAACTTATGCGATTTCGACTTTACAACGGTACATAATTGTACTCCACATTAGCTTATTTTGTCACTTTACTTTGTTAACATGACTTGTTCTGTCCTCACTAAACGTGAAGTTGTTCAGCTTGACAGACAGCAAACAAAGCAATTGTGCTTTTCGAAGCGTTTTACTTCCTCAACTTCTGACAATTTGTAAAGCTATAACACAAATATGTACACATCTGTTCAAAATTACACGCATTTTAACAATAAAACACTCGACACAAAACGATTGGTGCTCAAACGTCCATCTATTCTGATCAGTATGTAAATTTAGTAGGTTAAATTAGCCTAATTTGCCTCAGAAAAGTCGGAAAGAAAAGTTTACAATACTCATAACACAACACTCACACCTAACTCAACAAACTATGGCTCTAAACTTAAAATACAAATGCATACACAAACATATATTAGCTGAAACAACTTACAGCCTTATATGGGCCAAAGCAGAGCACAGCTATGCTTTATCCATGTAGGACGTCTGAGTGCTCCTGTTTGGATGCATTATTGAACGACAGTCCAGCGAGACCCAACGCTGCCACCAGAGGGCAGTGTATCCTCCTTCATTACACAAAATACAATACTTTTGGAGTTTTTGGATGGGAGAATTTTTAAAGGATTATTTTGGATCTACATGGAAATTCGGGTTACGTCGCTATCCCGTCTTTCCTGTTCATTTTGCTTTTACTGCTCGTTTTGTCAAATATCGACAGAGATGTCCTACTAATTTATGTTCCTTTCATGTTGAAATTGAAAGCGTTGAACAGATGACATTCTTATGTCGCTAGAGTCGTACTCTGGAAGTGTAACCATGTGACGTCAACAACAATGGCGACCTACTATGTAATCTAATTTTACAAATTTTATTAAAATGAAAACATTAAGAGGGGTTTCAATATCAAATTATTATAACTCGTACTAACATTTATCTTTTAAGCACTACGTATCATTCTATCTGTGGTTCCCTTTCAAGTGTGTACGACAGGATAAAAAAGGTCTTAAATAGCATTATTATGTGAATTTGAATCATATTTTGAGACGATTTGACGATATAAAACAATTCGGCAAAGCGCAGATGACGAGAAATTAGTCTTTTAACCCGTCTTTAAGCCACACCTACCATTATAGGGCTCTAGTTCCCCCAACAGCAGGATGATGTCGGCAAGGTCATGGTTTCATCTGATTTACAATTCAACCCATTGAGGGGGAATTATTCAGAACGAGAAAAATACGACAAAGAGAGCTGCAAAATGTCATTGTTTCAGTCTCTCTACTCCAATATTTTTACAGGATATGCTTTTATCGAAGCATTTTCCCCCAATGGCTAAATAAATCGTATGGTCATGACAAATAAGTCTTGTGCGAAATGGAATATGAAATAATAGTAATGCATCTATTCAATACGACATGGCAAAATTACTCCATACTGGTCAAAACTGTAGACTTCACCTTTACTGTCGCACCTACCGAATGATATTTTATATTGGGTTTTTGTCATTTTTCTGCCGCAGCTTCGAAGAATGTAAACAAACAAAGAGGTGTGACAGCTAGCCGACATGCTAACCCGAACTGAGTGACGTCCCAAAGTCTTATTTTCGCTTTTCGAAGCGGAAAATCACACAAACTAGCCCGGTCATGTCACACGGCGGCGGGGTTGTCGATTGTCTTCACCACCCAGCAGCGAGCCGGTTACAGCTCTTTCCCCTGCTATGGACAGGAGAGCGTCTGCCACATGCTCAACACGAATATGGCGTAAAATAATGCTTTACTACACGGCGAAGACGTAAACAGAGAGCAGCGTGCAGTTGTTGTGCAGCTAAAATGGCAGGATGTGTCTGCTGAGAACTTTTCTACATGTCCGTCCATGATCAAACATAAGTAAATAGTCCTTTATTTAAAGTTTTTAGTAGGACTGTCAAAATTATCGCGTTAACGGGCGTTAATTTTTTTGAATTAATCACGTTAAAATATTTGACACAATTAACGCATGCAATGAATGACCCGCTGGCATATTGCCTCAAACATTACAATGGGGCTGTTTATGGACATTAAGAGTGAAGAGAATGCCACCGGCCGCTTGGGAGCAGCACCGTTCCATACTCATGTTATGTCTTCTAAACGTGGGAGAATTAGTAGTTGTGAGACGTTTATGCTGTATTCACAATGCAATGCAAATTGCTATTTGTGCTCCACACATATTTCGGTAAGTTTTCTTTCTTTTAGTGGCAATTATGTGTCTCTTGTTTTATTTTGGGTAAGATATGTACAGATACTGTATATGTTATACAGTAAAGGCGAGTGGACACAGGCGTTCTTTGGACCGCGCCGTTTATTGGCATGAGCTTCTCCTTCACAACAAACATAAGTATCGTTTAGTGAAAGCACAACAAAAATAATATTCCTCTCTCTCCAAAAAAAAAAAAATGTTCTCAAAAAGAAAAGCACTTCAGTCTATAGTAATGAGGCCCTATTCTGACACAGAGTTAAACAACAATGCAAAACAAACTGGCATTCCATATCGATTTAGCTATTCAAAATACACGTAAAACTTTTCTATTTTTATTATTGTTATTTTTATTCTTATTATTATATTAACTCTACTTTTGATTGAAAATTTTACAAATGTTATTAAAACGAAAACATGAAGAGGGGTTTTAATATAAAATTACTATAACTTGTAACTATAACATTTATCATTTAAGAACTGTAAGTCTTTCTATCCGTGGATCACTTTAACAGAATGTTAATAATGCCATTTGTGGATTTATTGTTACAATAAACAAATACAGTACTGATGTACAGTATGTTGTATGTATATATCCGTCGTGTGTCTTATCTTTCCATTCCAACATTAATTTACATAAAAATATGGCATATTTTAGATGGTTTGAGTTGCGATTAATTGCGATTAATTACGATTAATTAATTTTTAAGCTGTAATTAACTCGATTAAAAATTTTAACCGTTTGACAGCCCTAGTTTTTAGTGTTTACTTTGTAATTGCTGTATTCGTGGCCATTTTTAACCCAAAGTTGTAATTTCTGATGGGGTTGAAAATTTGAAAGAACACCGGGCACACGAAGAGGATATAGAGCAGGGTCCCCAAACTTTTTCCTGTGAGGACCACATAACTTTTCCCTTCTCTGATGAGGGGCCGGGGTCAGTTTGTAACAGAAAAGTGTGACGATTGCAGGAGTGCCTAAATGTATTGTTTTTCAGAAAGCCACACTCAAATAACGCTTTCTGGATTCTTCACTGAACAAAAGTAAATGAAATAAAAATAATAATATAATATAATATGATATAATATTACAATAACACTATTATTTAAATACATAATAACAAAATAACCCTTTCTGGGTTCTTCACAGAAAAAAGCCAGGAAATACACTATTGAGGAAAAAAAAAAAAGCCCTCTGGTATTGTTCAGGGGGCCGGACCAAATGTGGAGGTTGGCCGTATCCGGCCCCCGGGCTGTAGTTTGGGGATCCCTGGTATAGAGTATAGAGGGGGGGGGGTGACAATTCGGCGGCTGAGTGGCATTCTCGGTGGACAATAAGCTACAAAACATATTAAAACGTGTGCCATGATCCCGGTATTTGACATAATGTTCACTCACTTCCTCGAAAGTCCATTGGTCCCACAGTAGTAGCGCTTTTTTTGGCCAATATCCGCAGTGAACGGGAACCTTTTGAAACCCAAAAAGGCTCACACACCTCTCCCTGGTGCGGCAACAATTTTCTGCAGCCCTTTGGCTGGCGTGATGCGAAAAATAAACGACTTAATCGGCAAAATCAGCTGAATCCGCACTCCATCTGCATTCTATCAAGCAATGTTGTATTGTGAGATGCTGACCCGGGTGACGTCACATTCGCATTCGTCCTAAACCTGAGACTGAAGCCGGAAGTCACTCATTTTCATGGCGCGGGATTCAAAAATTGAATATATAAATCGATCGCTTCCACACACATTCAAGTGGTCCATTTCATTCATGAGCATAAAACAGCGTGAAATATGAAATAAACATGCTTTTTGGTGTCATACGCACTTTAAGTGACAATGGCAATTGTGATTTTTTTTTTGCTGGGGGGAAAAAATAGATGTGGAAGGAGATAGGTGCCAAAGTTTTGGTGACGGGAAAGTACGAGAGTGGTAAATATAGGTTCCTAAAGATGGTGTATTAGTGGATGATGGAGTGAAAAGCGATGAAACTTTGGTGCCACTCGTCATGTTGCCGTCCTACAATAGCACGCTTTGGAGATTTGTCAGGAATATTGACAGTGCATTTTGGGACAGGCTCATTGAAATGCAGCTCAGCAAAGCGCGGAGGAAGAAGCCGAGCGAGGCGCAGACAGATAAATAGAGAGGGAGGATGGGTTTGGGACGGCCAAACTTGTTAATGCTCGAGAGAAATCCCTCCACCCAGTTACAAGGAAATCACATCAATTTGTGCCATTTAACCTCCTCCTACCGACCACGAGTAACTTTTTTTGGGGAAAAAAATTGTTCGATATTAAAAAAAGCACCTATTTACCAATATAATGACCTGGAATATAAAGTGTAGTCTGGTTGTATGTGAATGATTATATTTCAGCGTCCATGCAGTTCGTTTATGAAATTTAAGCAGTCATAACGGTAGGAAAGTTATTGATGTCTTTCCAAGCCCTTCCACCTCCCATCCCTTTAAGATCCATGCTGCTCTTACAGGGAGTGAGTGAGTCTCTTATTTATTTATTTTCTTAATGGCCAGGACCACGATCTGAAGCTGCCTCTGTCAGCACAATAAGGCCCCTATAATGGATGGTAATCATTCAGCGCCAATGGCTGCTACAGCCAGCTCCTAGGAAGCAGAAAAAAGCCCGAGTGAGCCAGAGAAGCCGGGCTCTTCCTCTGCTAATCTTGGCTAATGGCTTCTGCAGAGGCAGGAGAGCGCAATGCGCGCTAATAATGCAGCCAGGGAAGAAAGGGAGTGTTTTGCTATATGAAGGTGAGCTAGCCTAGCATGCCAATAAAAAAAAACTTAACAGATCTAACTTTTCAAACAAAGCCGTGTCGTGGTCAAAGAGTAAACAGGACAGTGCATCAGGGTGATTGATTTGAGTGATAGGGAGTCCCTTTTGCCCCCCCACCCCCAAAAAATGACGTGAGGTCACTCCATCTTCCTTGCATAGAGAGCCTGTTCCCTGCAGAGCTGCTGGATTACAAATGTTGCTGTCCATGCTACAATTATTGACGTGCAATGGAAAGCTTTCATAACTTCATGGGAAAATAATCAACACTATTGATTGCATGTGTTGTTTTGTATTGACATGCTAGCAAACCCCATTGACTCACGCTAGGTTAGACACTCCGAAGCCCTGAAACTCACAAATAACTGACAAACTGAACGGAATTTGTTGAAACAAACTCCGACTAATTGAACCCCCGCTAACTTGAAGATTAAGCCTAATGTCAAAAATTCTGAACTTCCCCAGGGTTTGATAGTGGTGTTATTTTAGGGGTGACACAAACACACACCGATATGCAAAAGTCAATTTAAAGGTCAATTATGTTTTCCAGATTAATGTTTAAATTAGACGTGGAAACCTCTGGGTACAGTTTGCGATACAAAGATCAAAATAACAATGATATGGCGATATAACAATTATCGCCATATCATTGTCTCCGATATATGATTCTTAGACGGAGCATATTGATAACCTTTTAGGATACAAGGTATCACGATGTATCACCATACCTGATATTTTGTCTCACCCCAAGTCCACAGTGCAGGCTGACGCCGGCTCTACGCAGAGGCAAGAGGGGGCAGTGCGCCCTGAAATTAATGTCTTGCCCCCTCAAATCAAAATTTTACATGTTGAGAAAGCACATTTTGAATATACTCACAAAATGATACGTACATAATACAAACTGACAGATTAACAGCAGGGCCGGGAACGAAAAGTGGTATTTGGTATGTGGCAAAATAGATTTTGCCATGTGACATTTTTTGTGGTATGTGGTTAAATGGATTTTGCCATGTGTGTTTTTTTTGCCTTGTAGAAAAAAATGGATTTTGCCATGTGGCATTTTTTTTGGTATGTGGCAAAATGGATTTTGGCATTAGGCATTTTTTTGCCATGTGGCAAAATTGAATATGGCACGTGGCCTTATTTCTGGTATGTGGCAAAATGGATTTTGGCATGTTTCATTTTTTTCCCCAAGTGGCAAGGCAAAAAATGCCACATACCAAAAAATGCCATATGGCAAAAGAAATGCCACATGGAAAAATCAATTTTGCCACATGGCAAAATTCATTATGCACATGGCAAGAAAAGCCAACTGGCAAAATCCATTTTGCCACATGGCAAAAAAATGCCACATGGCAAAATCAAAAATTTCCACATGGCAAAAAAAAAAAAAAGCCACGTAGCAAAATAAAATGCCACATGGCCAAATCCATTTTGCCGCATGGCATGAAAATGACACATGGCAAACGAAATGCCACATGACAAAATCAAAATATTCCACATGGCAAAAAAAAAAAAAAAAAAAGCCACGTAGGAAAATAAAATGCCACATGGCAAAATCCATGTTGGAACATAGTAAAATCCATTTTGCCACGCAGCAAACTCCATTTTGCCACGTCGCAAAAAAAAAAAAAATGCCACATGGCAAAGTCCATTTTGCCATATAGCAAAACAAATGCCACATGGAAAAATCAATTTTGCCACATGGCAAAATCTATTATGCCACATGGCAAAATCCATTTTGCCACATGGCAAAAAAAGCCACCTGGCAAAATCCATTTTGCCACATGGCAAAAAAATGCCACATGGCAAAATCAAAATTTTCCACATGGCAAAAAAAAAAAATGCCACGTAGCAAAATGAAATGCCACATGGCAAACTTTTGCCACATTGCAAAAAAAAAATGCCACATGGCCAAATCCATTTTGCCACATGGCAAACGAAATGCCACATGACAAAATCAAAATTTTCCACATGGCATAAAAAAAAGCCACGTAGGAAAATGCCACATGGCAAAATCCATGTTGGAACATAGCAAAATCCATTTTGCCATGTGGCAAAATCAGTTTTGCCACATGGCAAAAAAAAAAAAAAAACACATGACAAAAAAAAATCCACATGGCACAATCAGTTTTTCCACATGGCAGAAAAAAATGCCACGTAGCAAAAAAAAATGCCATATGGCAAAAAAAAAAAAAAAAGCCTCATCGTAAAATCAATTTTGCCACATACCAAATAACCACTTTTGGTTCTCGCTGTCTCTCCAGATTAATCTGCAGTAGTGGGGAAAAAAATCCGCTGAAAAGGGCACACTTAGACAATATAGTATCACTTCTGTGTCATCTCTTTCCCTCTGCTGTGTGTGTATTAATCACAGGATGGTCAGCGCAGCCCCCAGTAAACATCCAATCACTGTTAATTTGTAATTAAGCCTAAGCGTCACCAGACAATGTGGTGTCAGGTTTCAGACATTGAAGAAGCAGTTGCGTTTTTTCAGTCGCAACAAGCACAGAAATAAGTCCATGCCCACTTCACGTGACAGACAAATCATCGATGTTTGACAAACCCCTACGTAAAGCCCCGCCCCAGACTGTTCTGTTCAGTTCTGCACTGAAAGTAAGAATTTTTTGCAAAGGGAAGTAAGAGACTGTTGTGGGTGTTGTGCAGGAGCATGATGTGTACATATGATCCCTTTAAACATTTCTGACTGCCCCCTCATACATTTATGAGGTATCGGATCAGGACTCAAAATCAGGTGACCTGGACTCGCATGCAAAAATATGTAATCGGGACATTCTTAGTCATGACTGCACTGTGGCTTGAACCTTGACACCACCAAGCAGTTCCATTGGTTGGCTATAGAACTTGGTTGGGGTTGAGGAGGGAGGATTTTCACATAATTTGCTTTGCTTGACTGACTCTATAAAATAGGGGCAGCAGGGAAGGGAGAAAAGATGCCTCCGAGTCTTCCAGCCAAAATAGGTCAGATTTTAGCATCCGGCGCGGGGACAAAGCAGCCGTCTTCCTTTGCTGCGAATGAAAATCCATCCGTAGAACTGAGCGAGGCGGCGGCGCCGGCCGGGCAGGGGTGGGTGGGGGCTTAAAAATGGTACACCAAAGTAGATGAAAAGAATGAGATGGAAAAGATGAGGGGGAAGATGAAGAAAAAGACATGGAAGAGGATCACAAAGGAGCTTATGGAGCGTGAGTGCCAGTGACTGTGTGTGTCCAGCGCGAGTGATCTTACATTCCACTTTTGAGCCGGGCGGGCTGCTCAGGCTTTCAAACTACTTTGATAGCACATATAAACGGAGAGATCTTTTATTTTCTTCTTGATCTCAATCTTTTAATTAATCTATGATAAGACGAGAACTGCAGTCAATCCAAATCAGCGTTTGCCCCTCTGAAGACCAGAGTTTGAATTTTTGGGCAGAGGGGGCACAACAAGTTGATGACCCCAAAACGCAGTGTCAGCAATAAAATTAACTTACAAGAATATTGATAATAATAAGTTGACAATGAGTGTTTCCCCCCCCCATCATTCTTGAGGGGAATTCTAAAGCAGGCTGCTTAGGCAATACTTTTCGCCAAGATCGTCATTCATTAAATTTGGTACGCCCGCCGGTGTCGTGCCAATGTCGTTACCCCTGTCAAAAATTGTACTCCCTGGGTGGAGCCATATGGAGGTAGATTTGTGTCTTTATTATTAAATTTTTAAAAAAGTTGCTTCAATAAAAAAATGTGTTTGAATGCAAAAATGAAACTCAAAAAACTCAAAAAATGCATGTGAAAGCTATTTTTCTTTGATTAATTATTATTTTTTTGATTGAAATAATGTTGATTTGTGTTTGGGCCACATTTTGGCTAGGACATTTTTTTCTTTATTCAATAAAAAAATAAGATGCTTAAAAGAAAATAGAGATTTTCTCAAAGAAAAATCTTTTCAATCAAAAAAAGAAACATTTCAATCACAGGAAAAAAGTTTTTGAATGCGAAAAAAATATTTGAGATTGAAAAATTTGCATTTCAACACTTTGATTGTAGCAATCCTTTTTGTGTTTGGGCCGTATTATGATTAGGACATTTGTGTCTGAATCATTCAATCCCCCCAAAAAGTTGCTTTAATCAAAAACTTTTCAACGAAAAAAAATCATTTTACATTTTTTTTTCTCTGATATTATTGTTATTAATAGATGTTAATATATTATATATTAAATGATATGCAAAGCAACTAAGGTGCTCGAAAAATAATTTCGACCCATTATGAAAATGTTTTTTTGTTCATTTCATTCATTTTTGTTGCAGTGTTATTGCTTTACAACTTTGATATATACAGTGTATCACAAAAGTGAGTACACCCTTGGCATCTTTTCATGGGACAACACTGACAAAATGACACTTTGACACAATGAAAAGTAGTCCGTGTGCAGCTTATATAATAGTTCATTTATTTTCCCCTCAAAATAACTCAAAATATAGCCATTAATATCAAAACCCCTGGCAACAAAAGTAAGTACACCCCTTAGAAACTATGTACTGTACATCCATAGATGTCCAAATTGAGTACTGCTTGTCATTTCCCCTCCGAAATGTCATGTGACTCGTTACAGGAGTGCTGTCAGCATTGCTGCAGAGATTGAAGAGGTGAGGGGTCAGCCTGTTAGTGCTCAGACCATACGCCATACTCTACATCAAATTGGTGTGCATGGCTGTCACCCCAGGAGGAAGCCTCTTCTGAAGATGGTACACAAGGTTGATGGGTGTGCGGGTGGCCCGGGGGACCACCCTGGATCCCGGGAGGGGCTGGGCTGCGGGAGGAGGGATGGAGTGCGCTGAGGCCGCCCATCCCTCCCTGGTCTGGCTGGGTGGGGGCCGTGGCCCTGGGTTGGCGCCCGCGTGGCGTCGCTGCTCGTCTGCGTGGCTGTCATGCGACTGGTGGGACTCGCGTGCGGCTGGATGTGATAGGGCGTGCTCGGGTGGGGGGTCCCGGTGCCGGGATTGGCGATGGGGTGGCGTAGGGTCGGTCGCCAACCGGCTTACACTCACAAAGGATTCACAAGTTTACTGGGTTCTAGATCACAGAGCTGATTTGTGTACACTCTACCCATTTCAATCACTTAGCTTATAGACTCCCCCAGCCCCATCCCCCTATTTCCCTGGTCAACAGACCCCCTACATGGTAGCCTGGTACTCCAGACTGACCGCTGTTCCAGCTATTGAGTCTGGCCACCATTAAGCGGATAAAATTTCCAGGGCGGAGCAAGCCACAGCAAACAGACAGCAGAGTGGACCAATCAGCGACGGGTGGGACGAGGGACTTGCGCGCGGAAGTAAACATACGAAGAGAGCGGAGTTTATTCAACATAGCTAGCGCGAGACAGACTGTTTTCAATGACTTGTGTCGATGTGTTTTTGGTAATTAAAAACTGATTTTACCGTGGATTGGAACATATTCTCGGCTCTCCTGCTCGCCATCTGTGTTGTTGTGGAGACGACTTCCGACGCGGAAGAGTGACGTTGCTCGTTAAGACACGTCATGCAAATGAACGAATCTGATTTGTAGATTGATTTTGTACTTGCTCAAGAGGCCGTTAATGGGCTGGGTCCCAGACTATACTCTCAGTGTTTGAGAAACACAGGGAGAACAGTCTGGCCGTGCCAGGCAACCCACACGGTGTCAATCAGAAATACATCTAGCTGACGATAGCACCAACATATTAGTAGTTAGTGAAGACGTTCAATGTATTTCTTGTTGTAGTTTGTATTTCTTTTCTTTCTTCTCTTGTGTTTCTTTTCTTCTGTTCCCCCATAACTGCTTCCTGTTAGCTGCTTTGTCATAATAAACAAGGTATGTTGAATGATCACAATGGGAGTATGTCAGACTCTCAATGTGAAACATTAAAACTGTTCAGACCATCAGGACACTTAGACTTCCATTCACCGTGTCGAACAGCTGAACAGGGCAGGTTAAAAGAAATAAAATAATAATAATAAAGACGGTACACAAGAAAGCCCGCAAACAGTTTGCTGAAGACATGTAAACAAAACACAAGGATTACTGGAACCATGTCCTATGGTCTGATGAGATGGGCGGGCTTTCTTGTGTACCGTCTTCAGAAGAGGCTTCCTCCTGGGGTGACAGCCATGCACAACAATTTGATGTAGAGTGCGGCGTATGGTCTGAGCACTAACAGGCTGACCTATTACCTCCTCAATCTCTGCAGCAGTGCTGACAGCACTCCCGTAACGAGTCGCATGACATTTTGGAGGGTAAATGCCAAGCAGTACTCAATTTGGATGATTAGGGATGTAGTTTCTAAGGGGTGTACTCACTTTTGTTGCCAGGGGTTTAGATATTAATGGCTATATTTTGAGTCAAAGTGTCATTTTGTCAGTGTTGTCCCATGAAAAGATATACTTAAGTATCTGCAGAAATGCGAGGGGTGTACTCACTTTTGTGATACACTGTAAATAGGAAAGTCAATTACATGCAATGACACTTTTCGTCCACCGGTGGGGCCTGCCCCCTCCTCAAAATCCGCTTCTGTTGAAGACTCAATGACAAAACGAAGCCCCTCGATTGGACGTCTAGCGCCGTCAACGGCTGCCAATGAGCAAAACTAGTTGGTTAAGAGCGACGCGTGCCTGTTCACAAAGCAGCAGGGAAAGAACATTCATCAGCGAAAAGCCACGTCGCGAGCGTGCGGAGCAGCGCGTAAATACGAGTAATACAATCAGAGGCGCCTGGCGTCAAAGCACCTGCCTGAGAACGCCTCACCTTGAACCTCGCGTTTACCTGCCGCGACTGACTCGAGGCACTGCGTCAAGGAGCTCGCTCAGTCTTTCTTGTTGTTGACATTGAAACGGCGGAGTCGGTTTTTTGTTGCGAGTCAAGTGCCAGAGGTGGAATCTTCGCGGAATCGCAAAGATAAGTGTCAGTCGAAGAAAGTCTTTTGGAAATCAAGGTTTTTACGGGCCCAGGGTTTCTGAAATTCCCCAAAAGGACCAAAAAATGCAGTTTGTCTCGCCTGGAATGTAACTTTTGTGGATCGTCTTTCAGTTCTCCAGAATTCTTTTAATGAGTTTTCTTTGCCCTTGACCCGCTGGGGAGGGCATAGTCAGCTTTTAATAAAGATGAAGTGGAAATATTATAAAGTGCCTCTTATACCCCGAAAATACGGTAACGACAATAAACTTTAGTCGCTCTACAAAACAACTGAAAACCAGTATATTTCACATCTTATTCTCAATGACACGTTAGGAGATTTTTCATGGTAAAAGTGTCTTTTGAAAAAGGAATAAAAAAAAACCTCTCCTCAGAGGATGGATTAGTTTCTGTTGACTTCAGGGCTGTATCACGATTGGAAATAAAAATGACAGCTGAGAGCCAAACTTGAGTTCACAAAGGGAAGTTTCTGCCCTGAAAATGGTGTGAAAATGTGTCCGCATTGTCACGGTTTTTCCATCCGTCCCTTTTGGACGTTATCAGGTGTTCTAATGGGATTCGGGCGTGCGGCGCAGCTGTCGTTTGATCTGACGGGTGACATCCCTCCGCCGTTAATGAGGCCTCGCTCTCGAGGAAGGAGAACCAAGGTCAAAGAGACGGAGACGATTCCGCGAAGGCCTTTTATCTCGCGCTCCGCTCCGACAGCCCACCTCTGTTTGCAGAGTGAGATTAAAGGCCATCAAAAAGAGAAAGGCTTCCGTGTCAACGCCGTCAACACGTGTCATCGGGACTCAAATGGAATTGCTAATTGGAAAATTTGCAACATCAAAACGGATTGGACGTCCGGCGCTGTCATTGACAGCCAATGAGTTGAATGACCGTTAGCGTGGCTGTGTAGTTCAGATGTCAGGAACGTAAGTGTCTGCTCAGCAAAGTCACCGAACTAAAGTCACACAATCGGTTTCACTTTCATGACTTTTTCGCCTGTCAAATTCTCTCTACTTCCAGGAGAGCCAGACGAACACTATCATGCGCTCGTCCCCCATGTTGTGGTTTCCATCTCCAGGAAATATATGCAATGCCACACAATGTTTCTATTCGTTCTTTTCGAAATGGCGAATGTGCAACGGAGCAACATTTGGAACCATATTAGGCTTTCGTTGTTGTTTTCTAAAGATTGATTTCAATCAAAGCTTGGCGACTGCTCGTAAAAGCCGTGCAATGTGTTCAAGTGCCTTCACAAAAAAGCAGTGCTCACAAAACTGACTCGTACGAGCTTGCACCAGAGCATAGAATATACAGTATATATACAGTATATATGTATACACACACACAGCATATACATATACATTAAATACATATATATGTGTATATATACAGTATAGTTTAAATGTATATTAGGGCTGTCAAATGATTAAAAATTTTTACCGAGTTAATTACAACTTAAAAATGAATTAATCGTAATTAATCATAATTAATCGCAATTCAAACCATCTATAAAATATGACATATTTTTCTGTAAGTTATTGTTGGAATGGAAAGATAAGACAAGATGGATATATACATTCAACACAGGGTACATAAGTACTGTATTTGTTTATTATAACAATAAATCAACAAGGTGGCATTAACATTGTTAACATTCTGTTAAAGCGATCCATGTATAGAAATTCTTGTAGTTCTTAAAAATGTTAGTACAAGTTATAGAAATTTTATATTAAAACCTCTTAATGTTTTCGTTTTAATAAAAGTTGTAAAATTTTCAATCAAAAAATAAACTAGGAGCTCGCCATTGTTGATGACAATAATTACACAATGCTCATGGGTTCCTAAGCCCATAAAATCAGTCGCACCCAAGCGCCAGCAGAGGGCGACAAAAGTCCAAAAAACACAACATGTTGGCATTGCACTGTGCTGTCATTTTAATCTGTTTGAGTGGGGCATGTGTGTTAATTGCTTCAAATATTTTAACGTGATTAATTAAAAAAAATAATTACCGCCCGTTAACGTGAATTTTGACAGCCCTAATGTGTGTGTGTGTGTATATAAATATATATATATATATATATACATACACATACACACATCAGAGGTTGCGCTAGATTTTTTCGTTGTCTGTTATTTTGACTGACAGGGTCATAAAAATCCGGGTGATAATCTATTTTTACCTGTCACTTAAATTTTTAAAATGATGATAATGACATTGTGGTGACCCTTTGTTTGGCATAATTCACCTTCCGTACTTGTGTGTCCATTTGGCCAAGCGCGTTCCCGGCTACGACAGTCACGTGACAGAGACACTTAAGGTTCAAACACACCAGCAACGTGAACGTCGCGTCAACGATCTCGCCGCGATTACGCACCAGTGACGCTCGGCGTCAATTTCCATAGGACGCGTTTCACGAGCAGCGCGTCTGTGGAGCGGCTCGATCTGTTCACGTGAGGACTGCAAGATCGCGCGAGAATAGCGGGTATTTAAAGGTAATAAAAAAACAACACTTTGCCTTTCAGACCCCGCGTATTGGCGAGCTTTCTTTTTGAAAGAAGAAAAAAGTCATTTGCTAAAGCAAAAAGCAATCCCAATGACAAAGATTTTAACATTTTTTTCCTTATGAACATTTTTCTAAGCTTTATTGATGTTTTTTTCTCAAGTTAAAGCACCACGCAGGAATTAATTTTATTGTGTAGCAGGATTTGTGTATTATAGGTGTTTTAGCTCATTTCAGTTTATTATATTTACATAGGAAGTTACGGTTGCATATTATTTTGAAAATCGACCGGATCCACCGTATTTTTACATGAGTGACTTCCGGCCTGCCCGATCCTACCTAGTAGTATTGACGCAGGGGGGCTGCGTCTCACGTCAAAAAACAAACTCTGCTGTTCTTTTCGCGTGCGTCGCATTTAGCGTTTCTGGGACGCGTCTAACACGCGGACGCACTGCGACTGGTGTGCATTGGCTGATTGACTTTAACGGCCGCGTTTCGAAGCGTAATCGCGGCGAGATCGTTGACGCGACGTTCACGTTGCTGGTGTGTTTGAGCCTTTAAGAGCCGCGCGCGGTCCCCTCACAATCCACTCGCTCTCGCTATATGATTGGCCGAAGAGTCGAAATGCTCTCCCGTGAACTGCCTGTTTAAAAATGTTCCCGTTGTTACTTCTTGCGTTCGCTTATAAGTGCCCATTTAAAAAGGAAAAGCGATGGATTATACTACACACAGAGCGTATTATTAACAAATGTTAAAGTTGTATAATCATCTAGCGAGAATAAGGGGCTTTTTGAAGAAACTTCGGACACCCAGTTGCCTTGACATTTTTCAGAGTAAGGCCAACGACGTCATGCATCAAGAGAGAAAATAGCTAATTAATATGCTCACTCGCCACCCTGTGGTCTGGGGTGTGAATTGCAACCGGTCAAAATGACGGATGGACTTCAGTTTTTTCCGTCACCGTTTTAAAAAATCGGTCAACGACGGAAAATATTCGGTTAACGCGACCCCTGGTACATATAAAGTATAGTGTGTATATATATACACATAATACACGTACATATACTGTATATGTATACAGTATAGTGCATATGTACGTACACACGATACATACAGTATATGAATATATATATGCATATACTATATGTGTATATATGTACACATAATACACGTACAGAGACTGTATATGTATACAGTATAGTGCATATGTACGTACACATAGTATATACACACTATACATATACAGTATGTATGTACAGTATATATGTATAGTGTGTATATGTGTACATATAAAGTATAGTATATATGTATACATACACACACACATATATAAATATATGTATATTTATAAATGTATTCTATGTTCTGGTGCCAGCTTGTTCAAGTCCGATAGACATTATTTTTCAATTAAAAAAAAAAAAAAAAATACCGATGAGCTGTCCCGCGGCGACAGTGTAGTCAATGTCATTCTCGCTCCCTCCCTCTCTCTCCCTGCTCTTTGTTTCTCCAGGCAAGCAGTGCACGTGCACTGGAATACCTTATGAAAGTTAGCAATGTTGACGGATGATTGTGCTTGATCTTTTCAGAGTCACGTGCTTCTGAAGCGCCGCACACGTCAATCATCGTTAAACTTGTTAAACAGTTATTTTGGCAACTCATTGCGTTTGTGAGAGGATTTGGGGTGAGGCTCTTTGTGCACATTGTTAGGGGAGGGCGGGCACTGGAATGAATGTGTGGGGCGACGTTCGAGGCAGCCAGACATGTTGTGATCAGGGCAATAAAAGTCACCATATGTTAAAAGTGTTTTTGAGAAGTTTGTAATTTCAACATGTCACTCCAAGAGTCACAGTGAGGGAGGTAACAGAAGCATTTGATAAAGCCAAGCATTTTTGGACTACAGTACAGTACTTTATTGTTGTTTAGAAATAATTCGGTGGGACAGTAACATGTTTAAAATTTAGGATTATTGCATTTGAAGTGCTTCAAAACCATTTGTTACAATACAGCATACACACAAATATGTATATATTAGGGCTGTCAAAATTATCGCGTTAACGAGCGGTAATTTTTTAAATTAATCCCGTTAAAATATTTGACGCAATTAACGCACAAATGCCCCGCTCAAACAGATTAAATTGACAGCACAGTGAAAGGTGTACTTGTTTTACGGAGTTTTGCCGCCCTCTACTGGCGCTTGGGTGCGACTGATTTTATAGGCTTCAGTACCCATGAACATTTTGTAGTTATTGACATCAACAATGGAGGGCTACTAGTTTATTTTTTGATTGAAAATTTTACACATTTTATTAAAACGAAAACATGAAGAGGGGTTTTAATATAAAATTTCTATAACTTGTACTAACAGTTATCTTTTAAGAACTACAAGTCTTTCTATCCATGGATCACTTTAACAGAATGTTAATAATGGTAATGCCATCTTGTTGATTTATTGTTATAATAAAGAAATACAGTACTTATGTACCGTATGTTGAATGTATATATCCATCTTGTCTTATCTTTCCATTCCAACAATAATTTACAGAAAAATATGGCATATTTTATAGATGGTTTGAATTGCGATTAATTACGATTAATTTTTAAGCTGTAATTAACTCAATTAAAAATTTTAATCGTTTGACACCCCTAGTATATATATATATATATATATATTAGGGCTGTCAAAATTATCGCATTAACGCGCGGCAATTAATTTTTTAATTAATCACGTTAAAATATTTGACGCAATTAACGCACATGTCCCGCTCAGACAGTATTCTGCCTTTTGGTAAATTTTACAGCAAGGCTTTTTGTGCTGTCTAACAGCGAACTCTTGTGGTCGCTTTGCGACATGGTTTATTGTTGTCTTGCCAGTTCAATTTGGCTGCATGACGTCTCGGGCTGACGCCTACGTTGTAATATTGTGCTTATATGATCCTTGGACAAGATTTGTCCGTAAGTATGGTTGTTGTAAATAATGTACATATTATGTTAGTAAACGAAATGTTATATTTTTTGTATGAGACGCTTTTTGTTTATGTTTAGTGAACCTGTATAGCGTGCTAAGCTAACGTTGTTGCTAATGCAATGCTTGTGTACTTTTTTTTGTAGTTTTACGACGGTCTAAAGAGGACAATGGTTTGAGGCCATTTTATTAATAAATCAGATGAAAAAGAAAGAAGTCTGATTATTATGGCGTCGTTCACTAGCTGTCTAGCTTTGGAAAAAGTAGACGCTTCGGAGTGAGGACAGCATAGACAGATTTAAATGACAGTAGAGTGAAATGCCGACTACAGTCCTTATGTACCGTATGTTGAATGTATGCAGTATATCCATCTTGTGTCTTATCTTTCCATTCCAACAATTTATTTTACAGAATATATATATAATTTACAGAAAAATATGGCATATTTTATAAATGGTTTGAATTGCGATTAATTGCGAACAATTACGATTAATTAATTTTTAAGCTGTAATTAACTCGATTAAAATGTTTAATCGTTTGACAGCCCTAATATACATATACATATATATATATATATATATATATATATATGTATATTAAATTTGAGGAAAAATTAAAAAAAAAAAAAAAACATGTCTTACATGTAATGTACCTCTTTCCAATGCTAAATCTGAATAAATACATTGAAAAAAAAATATATATATATTTTTTTTTTACGCTACTTCGCGGTTTTCACTTATCGCGGCGGGTTCTGGTCCCCATTAACAGTGAAAAACGAGGGATCACTGTATGTATATATACATTATCTAGCCATCTCTCTCTCTCTCTCTCTCTCTCTCTCTCTCTCTCTCTCTCTCTCTCTCTCTCTCTCTCTCTCTCTCTCTCTCTCTCTCTCTCTCTCTCTCTCTCTATGTCTATATCTCTCTATATCTATCTATCTAATAAACACACACACACTATATGGCTCTTATGGAATCACATTTTATAATACGTTGAGAGTTTTGGTCAAAAAAGTTCCCAACCCCTGATATATTTCCACATGTTCGCTACTAATGACTACCCTAAAAACCTACTCATGTACCCGTTCTGATCGGTGGCAAATACATGAATTTGTGAAATCCCACTTTCAACTTCATTACCGAGGAGGTAGACAGATACATGAAGTCACGCCCGCATGCGTAAAATGTGCCCGCATCAGCATTTTCATCCCTTTTAATGAGCGGGGATTTTATACTACGCTGCGTTATTCAATTAGACTCTGCTCCCGTGGCGACGGCGAGAAATACACGTGAACAGAAAAGCCATCCAAGACCAGGGATTGGCACACACGCCATTACGGGAAACAAATGCGACGGAACGCCGCGTACGTTGGACTTCATAATGCGCGGCCGCCTACACGCGGAGACATCAACCTGCATATGAAAGCGGAATGATAAGATAGCATTTCTGGCACCGCACGCATTAGCACTGATGACAGTTGTTGAATTGCAAATGTCCTACACGGCGTGTTCTTGCTTCAGTGGATTATTAGAGCGGCTATTTAGCATTTGCTTCATTTCCCGGAGTCACAAAGGCTTGCACTCAGAACGGAAAAGGCCACCACTTTTTTAGTCAAACGCCGACAAAATCAAACCGGTAAGCCGCCGACAGCTCCTGTGGTTACCTCACGATATGATACAAAGCTAACAATAACGATGATCTCACGATATTTTGGCAAATGTCGCACTCATACCCAGCGTTCCCTTTTTTTTGTGTGTCTGAGCAGACACACAAGCTCCCTGAGCAAACTGAGGACCACTGTGAGCAACATCAGATGTGTAATTTTGCGCTACAAAGTATTACGATTTATCAACTTTTTCGATATTTTGTCACGACCCTAATATTGAGTATCATAGTGCTTGTACTTGGGATGCTATAAACCATTGTTGATAATCGACCAATCACTAGATGTCAACCGATATGGGATTTTTATAGACTTCATAATATGTTGACATGACA
The DNA here is from genome assembly GCF_030265065.1 of Corythoichthys intestinalis. Lineage (NCBI taxonomy): Eukaryota > Metazoa > Chordata > Actinopteri > Syngnathiformes > Syngnathidae > Corythoichthys > Corythoichthys intestinalis. The sequence goes on along the minus strand of NC_080407.1, from coordinate 44,501,658 downwards.
CGGGGCGCATGTCAATATATCGATCCGTAGGGGGCCTATTTTCAAACACTTCAAGTTCAAATATTTTGAAAACCAAAGCTGCAACCGACCTAAAACCAAAACAGGCACCTACTTTAGCCATATATGAGTCTCCATGAGCAGTGGCATCAAAAAATTCCAAGTCGTTCCCTCATAAAATCCCGATTATTTTTTATACAAGTATAACAAAACTTTCAATGGCTATAAAATTCTCAGATTTTACATTAGATACACAAAACCCACCGAATGCAGAGATAATCACCTATATTTTCAGGGTCAATAGGAATATTTAACATATACGTTTTTGCTCAAAGTAGCAACTTCATTTTTTTTAAGCAGCAAATAAACCACTCAATTTTCACAACAGAAACTAAATACTTGAGGAAAAGATGCAGAATCAATTATAAATAATTCGTAGATTATGAATGAATTCTATATGGAATCACAACTTATTATAGAATAGAATAGCCCTTTGTCATTATACAGTTGGATAGTTATATAGTTGTAATGAATGAGGCTAGCGGCCGCCTGACATAAACGGAGCTTTTCTGGCGAAAATTTTTGCAAATAAATGCTTAAATCCCCAAATTTTTAATAGATATGGACGTAAAACAGTCTCGATTCTTGGTTAAAAGCAAAAAAACAAACGTGCATTTAGCGTTTATTTTACCTAAATATGTCTAAGTACAATGCTACTCTGTTAGTGAATGAGGCTAGAAGCCGCCTGATGTAAACAGAGCTTTTCTGGCAAAAATTCTTGTGAATAAATGCTTAAACCCCCGAATTCTTCATAGATATGGACGTAAAACAGTCTCAATTCTTGGTTAAAAGCAAAGAAACCGTGCAGTTAGCGTTTATTTTACGTAAATATGTCGAAGTACAATGCTACTCTGTTAGCGGCTGAGGCTAGCGGCCGCCTGACGTAAACAGAGCTTTTCTGGTGAAAATTCTTGTGAATAAATGTTTAAATCCCTGAATTCTTATAATGTAAAACAGTCGATTCTTGGTTAAAAGCAAAGAAACCGTGCAGATAGGGTTTTGTTTTACGTAAATATGTCAAAGTACAATGCTACTCTGTTAGCAAATGAGGCTAGCGGCCGCCTGATGTAAGCAGAGCTTTTCTGGCAAAAATTATTGTAAATAAATGGTTAAAACCTCGAATTCTTTATAGATGTAAAACAGTCTTGATTCTTGTTTAAAAGCATGGAACCGTGCAGTTATGGTTTTGTTTTACATAAATATGTAAAAGTACAATGCTACTCTGTTAGCGAATGAGGCTAGCAGCTGCCTGATGGAAAGAGAGATTTTCTGGCGAAAATTCTTGTGAATAAATGCTTAAATCCCTGAATTCTTTATGGATGTAAAACAGTCTTAATTCTTGTTTAAAAGCAAAGAAACCGTGCAGTTAGGGTTTTGTTTTACGTAAATATGTCAAAGTACAATGCTACTCTGTTAGCGAATGAGGCTAGTAGCCGCCTGATGTAAACAGAGCTTTTCTGGCAAAAATTCTTGTGAATAAATGCTTAAACCCTCGAATTCTTCATAGTTATATAAGTAAAACAGTCTCGATTTTTGGTTAAAAGCAAAGAAACCGTACATTTAGCGTTTATTTTAGGTAAATATGTCAAAGTACAATGCTACTCTATTCGCGACTGAGGCTAGCGGCCGCCTGATGTAAACCGAACTTTTCTGGCGAAGATTCTTGTGAATAAATGCTTAAATCCCTGATTTTTTAATAGAAATAGATGTAAAACAGCCTCGATTCTTGGTTAAAAGCAAAGAAACTGTGCAGTTAGGGTTTTGTTTTACGTAAATATGTCAAAGTACAATGCTACTCTGTTAGCGAATGAGGCTAGCAGCTGCCTGATTAAAACAGAGATTTTCTGGTGAAAATTCTTGTCAATAAATGCTTTAATCCCTGAATTCTTAATGGATGTAAAACAGTCTTAATTCTTGTTTTAAAGCAAAGAAACCGTGCAGTTGGTGTTTATTTTACGTAAATATGTCGAAGTACAATGCTACTCTGTTAGCGAATGAGGCGAATGAGGCTTGCGGCCGCCTGATGTAAACCGAGCTTTTCTGGCGAAGATTCTTGTGAATAAATGCTTAAATCCCTGAATTTTTTTTTAGATATAGATGTAAAACAGTCTGGTTTCATGGTTAAAAGCAAAGAAATCGTGCAGTTAGGGTTTTGTTTTACATAAATATGTCAAAGTACAATGCTACTCTGTGAGCGAATAGCTTTTCTGGTGAAAATTCTTGTGAATAAATGCTTAAACCACCAAATTCCTCATAGATATAGAAGTAAAACAGTCTTGGTTCTTGGTTAAAAGCAAAGAAACCATCCATTTAGCGTTTATTTTACGTAAATATGTCGAAGGACAGTGCGACGGAGGCTAGCGGCCGCCTGATGTAAACAGAGCTTTTCCGGCAACAGTTCTTGTCAATAAATGCTTAAATCCCAGAACTCTTTATAGATATGGACGTAAAACAGTCTCGATTCTTGGTTAAAAGCAAAACAACATTGCAGTTGGTGTTCATTTTACGTAAATATGGCCAACTATGATGCCAATGAGGTAGCGGCTGATTTCTCCTATTCATTTTTTTCACGTTTAAAAATGCATGTATGATACGAAATGTATAATAATTACCTTGAATCATCGAATTAATCACTCCTGAGACAATCCTTCCTGTTTGTATGTGGTACAGATTTCGTACAAAAATCCAAGTTTAAATCCGTCTTGGACATGAGCGCGTGCAGTCTTCGAATGACTATTACTAAATGAAGCTCAGCCCCCTATGGTATGGTGTGACGCAAAGAATGATGAATTGCTAGGTCAATAGAGTTATGAAGTCTGAGATTTTCAAAAGCAGATGACTTAATCTGACAATCGATTAGATCTCGATTAGCGGATTCAACTGTTGTCAGCCTGCTCCGAGCTCACCCCGTGCTCCCAAAGTTTTCTGGTCGCCAGTTGGTGTTTGTTCCTCAAACTTCAAACAATTCCCTGGAATCCAAAAAGCAAAAGCACGCTTGGGCAGGAGCATACAAATAGGCCATTTTTGTACGTGGGAGAGGAAGCGAGAGAGAGGCAGGCAGGCAGGCTGGCTGGGATTGCGCACAAAGTCTTTGAAATCCTCGCAGGCGCCGGGGGTCGTCATGTGCCAAGTGGCAAATTGATCATGACATCGCGGCGTAAAGAAAGAAGAAGCCGGAGCCTACCAGCATGTCAGAGGCACAAAAGGAGAAAGATGTGGATGCATGGTCCGCGGAGAGAAGAGAAGAGAACACACACCAGCACATAAACGCATTGATGCTGTATCAGCCAAATAATGTCAATGTTGCCCGCTCTATAGTACAGGAATATATCAGCGTATGTTCAAAGTTCGCTACTTCTTGATGCCGGAATGTCAAGTCATCCCAGTTGAACTCATTCACTACCAAACATCATGTCGCTAGACATCCCTTTCTTGCAAGCGTCACAGAATATAGTAGTGTAGTATGGGGACATGAACACAGAATTTATAAAAAGATAGATTAGATTCCCATTTTTTTAATCATAAAAACATTTTGTTTTGACTATTTTTTTAGTTATTTGGTTATGAGCAGTTGAACGCCACCAACAATACCTATTTGGTATTGAAAAAATTAAATTAGTTGGAAGTAGTGCTGCATCGATTAATCGATTTATTCGAGTATTCGATTAGAAATGAAGATTTGAATTACGTTTTGCAGCTTCGAGTATTCGTTTAATTAATGTGGCGTTGATATGGTTTATTTTGAAAGTGGTTGCATTTTGTTTTATTGATTTGGGTGGATACACTGCAGTGTGTTTGGGTGGATACAATGCCAGCAAATCAATCAAACAAAATGCAAACACTTTCAAAATAAACCATGGCATTAAACCATTAGTCTGCCTCATTTCACATGGCTGAATCCAGCTGCTCACATGGCTGAATCCAGCTGCTCTCTGTTAAGACCAACATAAGCTGTTTTTTTTTTTTAATGCATAATTTAGTTTATACGTAATTTAGCTATTTTTTTGTGGTAATATGTATCTGAACAATTTGTTAAAAGCATTGTTAAAAAAGTTAGCATTTTATAGCATTTAAGCCAACAGACTTTTGCTTTGTAAATTAGCCAATTGTTCTTTTGCTGTACATAGATCGTTCGGGATTTTTTTTTTTTTTTTTAATACCGTTTGGGGCTCAGCTCAGTTATTTTAATTTCTCATGTTCCTTATCCGATGACTCGATATTCGAACTAACTAGTTCATCGTTTAATCGACTGCTAAAATAATCAATTGCTGCAGCCCTAGTTCATTAAAAAAAAAAAAAAAACAGCTTATGTTGGTCTTAACAGAGAGCAGCTGGATTCAGCCATGTGAAATGAGGCAGACTAATGGTTTAATGCAATAGTTTTTTTTTTGAAAGTGTTTGCATTTTGTTTTATTGATTTGGGTGGATACACTGCCAGCAAATCAATAAAACAAAATGCAAACACTTAAAATGAACTACTTAAAATAAACTAGGGCTGCAGCAATCGATTATTTTAGTAGTCAATTAATCGATGAACTAGTTAGTTCGAATATCGAGTAATCGGATAAGGAACATGAAAAATTAAAATACCTGCGCTGAGCCCCAAACGGTATTTAAAAAATAAATAAATGAGGATCTATGTACAGCAAAAGAACAATTGGCTAATTTACAAAGCAAAAGTGTTAGCTTAAATGCTATAAAATGCTAACTTTTTTTTTTAAACAATGCTTTTAACAAATGGTTCAGATACAAATCACAAAAAAATAGCTAAATTACGAATTAAGTAAATTATGAATGCATTAAAAAAAAAAAGCTTATGTTGGTCTTAACAGAGAGCAGCTGGATTCAGCCATGTGAAATGAGGCAGACTAATATTTTAATACCATGGTTTATTATAAGTGTTTGCATTTTGTTTTATTGATTTGCTGGCAGTTTATCCACCCAAATCAATAAAACAAAATGCAAACACTTTCAAAATAAACCATTGTAGTAAACCATTAGTCTGCCTCATTTCACATGGCTGAATCCAGCTGCTCTCTGTTAAGACCAACGTAAGCTTTTTTTTTAATGCATTCATAATTTACTTAATTCGTAATTTAGCTATTTTTTTGTGATTTGTATCTGAACCATCGGATAAGGAACATGAAAAATTAAAATACCTGAGCCGAGCCCCAAACGGTATTAAAAAAATAAATAAATGAGGATCTATTTACAGCTAAAGAACAATTGGCTAATTTACAAAGCAGAAGCCTGCTAGCTTAAATGCTATAAAATGCTAACTTTTTTTTTTAACAATGCTCTTAAATGGTTCAGAAACAAATCACAAAAAAAAGCTAAATTACTAATTAACTAAATTATGAATGCATTAAAAAAAAAACTTATGTTGGTCTTAACAGAGAGCAGCTGGATTCAGCCATGTGAAATGAGGCAGACTAATGGTTTACTACAATGGTTTATTTTGAAAGTGTTTACATTTTGTTTTTATTGATTTGGGTAGATACACTGCCAGCAAATCAGTCAGTGCATTTTGTTTTATTGATTTGGGTGGATACACTGCCAGCAAATCAATAAAACAAAATGCAAACACTTATAATAAACCATTGTATTAAACCATTAGTCTGCCTCATTTCACATGGCTGAATCCAGCTGCTCTCTGTTAAGACCAACATAAGTTTTTTTTTTTTTTTAATGCATTCATGATTTAGTTAATTAGTAATTTAGCTATTTTTTGTGATTTGTATCTGAACCATTTAAGAGCATTGTTAAAAAAAAAAAAAGTTAGCATTTTATAGCATTTAAGCTTACAGACTTTTGCTTTGTAAATTAGCCAATTGTTTTTTTTTGTTTTGTTTTTTTGCTGTAAATAGATCCTCATTTATTTATTTTTCAATACCGTTTGGGGCTCAGCTCAGTTATTTTAATTTTTCATGTTCCTTATCCGATGACGCGATATTCGAACTAACTAGTTCATCGATTAATCAACTGCTAAAATAATCAATTGCTGCAGCCCTAGTTCATTAAAAAAGCAGCTTATGTTGGTCTTAACAGAGAGCAGCTGGATTCAGCCATGTGAAATGAGGCAGACTAATGGGTTAATGCATTAGTTTATTTTGAAAGTGTTTGCATTTTGTTTTATTGATTTGGTTGGACACACTGCCAGCAAATCAACAAAACAAAATGCAAATACTTAAACCATTTTATTAAACCATTACTCTGCCTCATTTCACATGGCTGAATCCAGCTGCTCTCTGTTAAGACCAACATAAGCTGTGTTTTTTTAATGCATTGATAATTTAGTTAATTCGTAATTTAGCTTTTTTTTTTTTTTATTTGTATCTGAACCATTTGTTAAGAGCATTGTTAAAAAAAGGTTAGCATTTTATAGCATTTAAGCTAACAGACTTTTGCTTTGTAAATTAGCCAATTGTTCTTTTGCTGTACATAGATCCTCATTTATTTATTTTTTTAATACCGTTTGGGGCTCAGCTCAGGTATTTTAATTTTTCATGTTCCATAAATTATCCGATTACTCGATTATTCGAACTAACTAGTTCATCGATTAATCAACTACTAAAATAATAAATTGCTGCAGCCCTAGTTCATTTCATTCAGTTTTGTTGTTTGGTTTATTGCTTTACAACTTTTATTGACAACATTTTACCGGTTAGGTCTTTATTTTAAATGAATACATAGGTAATGCAATGACTGGCTATCACTGCTTGGCCTGCCCCCATCAAACTCCGCGTATGCCGAAAGGTCGATGATTCCATTCAAAGTGGCGGTCCTAGTCGGAAACGGGTAGTTTTGCATTACCAAAGAAACCGTAAACGGGTAGTTTTGCGTTACCAAAGAAACCATAAAGTGGTCCAGGTAAGGTTCGGCTGTGGTGTTGGACGGCGAACAAAAGCAAAGCCACTCGCCGCAACAAGCCCTCTGATTAACTATTAAAAGCGTTGACATAAAACACACTGTCATCTCGCCAAGGCTTTAGCTCTCACTCAACCAAAACAAAACAGCCTGTCATATAAAACATTTTACGATGAATATTTTAGCGGGCGACGCCAGCAGGTTGAAAGCCCCGTTTTGCTGCGTGTCTTCGCAGCGGCAGATTGTTGGGCTTAAGCCCGCCGCTCGTCTGACCTCCTACCTCATACTTCGCTGGCAGATTTACTTTCTTTTTGCCATTTTGGATATATGACTAAATCCTGCAGGATTTATCCAGATGGTCACTCTACCGGGGGGGAGGAAAAAAAAAAAAAGCAATAAAAGGCAAAGCGAGGATTCACCCAGATATCTTTGCAGCCTTTAATATTCCAAGGTTTTCAGACATAATGCTTTGGTCTAGAAGCACACTTGGAAAGTAGAGTGTTCAAAACCTTGATGCACGAATGCACCAAATATGAAGCAAATACAAAGCATTGAAGGAATACGTGAGAATTGATTAATTCAAGAAAGTAAAAAAACGATTGAAATATACAGCGAAAAATCTCCCGATCGATCGGGTCCGATCACGTCGTTTTCAAAGTATCGGAATCGGCAAAAAAATATCGGCCATGCCTTTTTAAAATTTTTTTTTTTTTAATTAAATCGATTTCTAATTGTATTTAACGTTACAGACATAATGTTTCACTCTTCCAGAGTCTTTAGTTTAGCCTTAAGGTAGGGTTATCAAATTCATCCTAATTACGGCGGTAATTAATTTTTTTTAAAAATGTATCACGTTAAAATATTTAACTCAATTAATGCATGCGCTGCACGACCCACTCACGCATTGTCGCGCTCAATCTGTAATGGCGCCGTTTTACCTAAGTAGAGGGATAAAAGGCAGCGTAAAATGAGTAGAGTGAATTTTGGCAGCCTTTGGAGCCTTTTTTTAATTGGCTAAATCCTTACAATCCCTCTCCCTACGATTAGAAATATCATGGGAAGTAATGTGGGGAAGCAAGGTAGCAATTGATCTTTATCTTAACACCTTATGCCAACGCAGAGAAGATATATCAATTGGTAGCACTACGCACAGTCATGGTTCCACTTCCCATCATGCATTTGGGCATGACTACAGTATCATTTACTGAAAGCTCAACAAATACACTAGATGGCAATATTTAGTCACAATATACAAAGTCACAAGTCTTTCTATCCATGGATCCCTCTCACAGAAAGAATGTTAATAATTTAAATGCCATCTTGAGGATTTATTGTCATAATAAACAAATACAGTACTTTTGTACTGTATGTTGAATGTATATATCCGTCCGAGTTTTATTCATTTTTTTCTTAATGCATTGCCAAAATGTATATGATCGGGAAAAATTATCGGGAATGATTGGAATTGAATCGGGAGCAAAAAAAAGCAATCGGATCGGGAAATATCTGTCTTTTTTTAACTAAATATTAGACATCAATTAATGATTCTAAGCTAAAAATGACAAACATTTCGAATAATAGATACGATTACTTACCTTCTTTTTATGGCTAGGTTGAAACAAAAAGGGTTACGCGACGTCTGTAATACCCCATAAATCACAAAATAACTTTTCAAAAACATGTATTATATGTCATATTAAGATGGGGCTTTGCAAGGGCACTGCACAGCCCAAACCGTTTAACCGACCGTCACCGTTCAAATATCAAATTGACCGGAAGTTTTGCATGATGCAGGGAATTTTTTGAACGACCCTCCCCCAAATATTCACCTTTTTTTTTTTTTTTTGCAAAATTAAATAAATAAATGTCTGTAGTCCTACAATTGTTAACCAAATCACATAATTTACACATCAAAAATTCCAGGACGGTAAGTGGCATAAAAAGTTGTATACAAAATTTGCCAAAAACTCTACCATTCATTCCTAATGGGATGCCAATGACAGCTATGTACGTCCAAATTTCCCATTCATTTTCAATAGCAAGAAAATATACAGTAGGTTGTTGTTTTGACAATTTACCACAACGGCCCATCGACATTCAACTGGTGCCTAAGTAAGTTGATGCCGTTGACAGCCATGCACGTTCAAATTTCCAATTCTTTTTCAATGGCAGAAAAAGCTGTGTGATAGTGATTTTTGACCAAAATCTTACCATTACAGCTCATTGACAGTCAACTGGTGCCCAAGTAAGTTGATGTCATTTACAGCCATGCACGTCCAAATTTCCCATTCAATTTCAATGACAGAAAAAGCTGCGTGATAGTGATTTTTGACCAAAAACTTAACATCACAGCTCACTGAAATTCAACTGCTGTACAAGTAAGTTGATGCCATTGACAGCCACGCATTTTCATGCCATTGACGACTGTTTTACGATATTTCAAGGTTCGCTGACGAAATTTCAAGGTTCGCAGTGAGTCAGCAACAGGCACACTTTTGCTAAATAGACAATGTTTATTGATGAGTAATTGCAAATGAATGAAGTTTATTGAAAGAAAAGGGGAAAAAAAACATAACACAGGATAACCACAGCGCTAGGCCTAGATTGTCACTGATAACGTCTAAAACCCCCATGATGCAGTTAAAACACACACAAGTACAAGAAACAATGGCGCTAGATGTATAGTTGTCAAAGCTAACATCCCCACACCACAGTTAAAGCACAACGAGTTCCCTGGTAATGAATCAAGCTCCTACCTGTTGACAATGAGCGGAGAGCCATACGCTCCAGGTCTGTCGGAGTATCCAAGGAACCAAAGCCAAGCGATCATTCTAGCAGACTCTAGCGTGGCCCGGAAATGTCCGGCTTTTTATTGGCACATGTCACGTGACCTGCAATCTTATTGGTTCACTCGTTATATGAGTCTAGTGTCCAAATATGATTGGTTTACTTGTTGCCTAAAGGCACTCTCAAAGGCTCTTTATTGTCAAAGGCAGTTGTGGTTATACATGTGGACTCGTTGTACTTTAATTAGTTAGTAACAGTTAGTTACTCTTAAAGGCACTCTCAAAGGCAGTTATTGTATTATATATGTGCAGTTATATATGTGGTTATATATGTGCAGTTATATATGTGGAAACAATGCGGGTCACAATAAGGTCTTGTCAAAGGTTCATAACGCAGACAGGTGGTTTTCTCCATTCAACGGCCATGTACATCCAAATTTCCAATTTATTTTCAATGGCAGAAAACTTGTGGGGTTGTGATTTTTGACCAAAAACTTACCAATACAGCTCATTGACATTCAGTTGGCTCCCAAATAAGTCGATGCCATTGACACCTATGCACCTCCACGCCATTGACAGTGACGCATGTCCAAATTCCTATTCATTTACAATGACAGAAAAAGATTTTCGACCAAAAACTTAGCATTACAGCCCATTGACATTCAACTGGCGCCCAAGTAAGTCGACGCCATTGACAGCCATGCAACAGTACGTGTCCCCCAAATGTCCCCAGAAAAAAAACGGCAAATTACTTGATATGAACAGGACATGTCCACCCAAATGTCCCAAATCAACATAATATTAGATATATATTAGTTCCCTCCGCTAACACTGATCACACAATAGTTCATCTTATAGCTGATTTTTTTTTGGTACTCGTCACTGTCAAACTATGAGCACACATTTAGAAAATACAATAACGACAAAGAGCATACAGCAATGCTATAAAGTAAATCAATAGAGACATTTATAACTTACAAAAACATACTTCAATGGCTGCACAATAACAGAGGGGAAAAATGGTCCAAATCCAGGGTAATTCCACGAGGAAAACTGCAGGTATTAGTGAAAACGAAAGCTGCTCAATAAGCTAGCAGGCTAATAGCGAGCTAACGTGCAGGCATCGCTGAGCTTTTGCCATTTACAGTTTCTCTGTCTCCTTGAAATGTTAACTGGTGTTCACCTCCTATTCTTAACGTGAAAGCGACCCTCTAAACTAACATAAACTGGTGCTGGCGTGACATAAAACAAGTCCGAGTGCAACAAATGAAAGCTAACCACTCCTATACTGGAGTATAATGGAATACCAGATATGCAGAGTCAAACATCAAGATTAATTAGACCTAGACAATAACCAAATGAAATGACAAATAAAATAATGTACTTACAAATATGCTGAGAGATGGCGGATGAGACACTATTACGTGACTTAAAAAAAAAAAAAACGACTGGAGAAAAACCAGCGGAAGAGATGCATGCTATAAACTCGAAATCACGGAAGTCGGGTACGTCGTAACCCAGGGACTGCCTGTACATACATACATTTTGCAAGTTCATTTTATTGCTGACACTGCGTTTCGGATTCATCCACATGTTTTGTCACCCCTCCCACAAAAGTCCAACACCGTCTATGCATCTCGGTGCCATTGATGAAAATGACGTCTAATCGATTTAATTGCCGTCAATGGCAGTTGTGGTTGTCAGTTGGACTAGCGTGAAAAAATATGTGAAAAGCAGTGGCACGTGTTGGTCTTTTAATGAAGGGAAGCTCAACGTTTGCCTGTGTAGAGGCTCGGCAGGGAAAGAAACCAGAATGCCAGATGTCAAGTCTCAAAGCAGCTATAATTAAGATAAAAAAACACCAGAAGAAGAAACTAAATTTTTCGCTAGTCCTCGGTTCAACTCAGTACAACAAAACAAAAACTGAAAAATGCCTCCTAATACGACAAGATCACTGATTCGCTCATTTCACTTTGAATCAAACAGGAATCCCGCCTACGAGAGATCAGCCAATCATCATGCAGAGAACAAGAGCATCTGGGCCAGCCGAACCCCACCCCATTCTTTAGCCAATGACTCGTTGAAGCTAATTTTGAACAAAAGTTGAGCGTGTTTTACCGCATATTTAGTCAGTGACTTGTACACACAACAGTACAGTGTATCTTAAAAGTGAGTACACCCCTCACGTTTCTGCAGATAATTAAGCATATCTTTTCATGGGACAACACTGACAAAATGACACTTTGACACAATGAAAAGTAGTCTGTGTGCAGCTTATATAATAGAATTGTTTTCCCCTCAAAATAAGTCAGACTATAGCCATTAATATCTAAACCCCTGGCAAAAAATGTGAGTACACCCCTTAGAAACTCCATCCCTAAATGTCCATATTGAGTACTGCTTGTCATTCCCCCCCCCCAAATGTCATGTGACTAGTTACAGGAGTACTGTCAGCATTGCTGCAGACATTGGTCAGCCTGTTAGTGCTTAGACCATACAACGCACTCTACATCAAATTGGGGTGCATGGCTGTCACCCCAGGAGGAAGCCTCTTCTGAAGACTGTACACAAGAAAGCCTGCCCACGTCCTATGGTCTGTTGAGACCGGCGGGCTTTCTATGTACCGTCTTTAGAAGAGGCTTCCTCCTGGGGTGCCAGCCATGCACACCAATTCGATGTAGAGTGCGGTGTGTGGTCTGAGCACTAACAGGCTGACCCCGCCACCTCTTCAATGTCTGCAGCAATGCTGACAGCACTCATGTAACTATTCACATGTTGTTTTGGGGGAAGAAATGACAAGCAGTACTCAATTTGGACATTTAGGGATGTAGTTTTTAACTGGTGTACTCACTTTTGTTGCCAGGGGTTTAGATATTAATGGCTATATTTTGAGTTATTTTAAGGGGAAATTAAATTTATTATATGAGCTGCACACAGACTACTTTTCATTGTGTCAAATTGTCATTTTGTCAGTGTTGTCTGATGAAAAGAGATGCTTACCCTAATTTTAGGACTATAAGCCGCTACTTTTTTTCTCTCATTTTGAATCCTGTGGCTTATAGTCCAGAGCGGCTCATTTGATCATTTATTTGGGTTAATAGGTAAAACTTTATTTGACAGCGGCATCATAAGACTGTCATAAGAACGTCATAATTATGACATGACACTATCATGGGCATTACTGAATGCTTATGACGGATGTTAATATGTGTCATGTGGCATATTATGTCACTAACTCCATTTATGTCCAGCTCAGATCTTTTATGTCCATTCAAAAGTGAGATAATTTGCTGGATGGCACTAACCGACATCTATGCAAGCATTCAAAAATGCTTATGACAGTGTCATGTAATAATTATGACAGTATTATGGCACCACTATCCAAGAAAATGTTACCAAATACAATAGCTAGCAATTAATGAAACAACTGGAACAGTAACTGAAAAAATAACTAGCACAGAACATGAATTTTGATTGTTATTTACGTCTATAGTGCCGCAATGCATGCTAGGAGGAATGTTGAATGACAAGAGTTTTGACAGCAGGTGGCAGTAGAGGTTGGCTGTCTCCCCCAAGGGAGCGGTGATGGCAAAATGAAAATTTTTGAAACAATAAGGCTTTGCAGCCAATTGGTTCAAACCTTCATGGTGGTTCATTTGGTTTCATGAGAGTTTTATAATGCCTTTGTCAAATTAAGTGTTACCAGTTAATATCTTTTGGTGTAAATATCCCATAATACAATGAGGACAACTGCGGCTTATAGTCAAGTGCGGCTTATCTATGAACAAATGCCGTTTTCATGTGAAATTTGGTGGCTGGAGGCTTATAGTCAGCTGCGCCTTATAGTCCAGAAATTACGGTAAATATCTGCAGAAATGCGAGGGGTGCACTCACTTTTGTGATACACTGTATACATATGATCAATTACTTTTTGACATTTTAGGGGAAGTTGAGCTTTCCATGCAGTCTTGGAGCAATCGCCTCTGGTGGAGAGGAATCCAAAAAGCGAGAAATATTTTTATCCGTGCTTTTGCCGAGAATCTCGCTGTCCTCCACTCGTAATTTGATCCGCAGCGTAACCTCGTGTAACTCGCCAGTCGTAAAAGTATATGTGACCGTGGGAAGTACGAGATGCGTTTCCCGCGGGCGTCTTTGGCGTTTAATCGCCACCTCTTTCATCTTAAACAGACCTGCGTGGCTTCAAAAGCACTCAAAGGTCAGCGCCGGTGACATTTTGTCCACTTTTTAATCATTGGACACGCCTTCCCCTCTCTTCGTCTTCCTGCTGCCTGTCAGGTTAAAAGAAAAAACAAAAAGTTAGCTCGCTAGGGCTAAGACAGATGGTGCTCCCTCAGGTGCTTCTGCTGCGAGTTATTGTCAATCCTCTTGTAAACGTAAAGAAAACAATTCAACGGAACACGTTTTGGCGGATTCAATGGCTGATAAAAAGTTGTCTCGCGCGGGAAAGAGGCGGCCGCGTTTATCTGAATGAAGTCGCATGCTCTTGATCTCAAAGGCTGTAGGTGAAAGTATACAGGCGGCCCTCTTTATGTCTGATAAAAAGCCGGTAACTGCCGTCTAGACAGGCTGCACTGGAGAGCCAGGTGCTCTATATAAACGTTCCCATCAGAGATTGGACCTGGCGCTTGTTTGAATAACATTCAAACACGAAGGCCTGCTGTTTATCCAACATCGATTCCCCACCCCTACATCCATTATGGCTTGATGGGCTCGCCGAGCGCTGTCAGTAACCGCTATTACTGGAAATCCATACCTGATAGCG
>NC_080407.1:43882165-43884665 GCF_030265065.1 Corythoichthys intestinalis | reverse complement strand
CAGTATGTGTGTATGTATGTATGTATGAATGTATATATACAGTATGTATGTATGTATGTATGTATCTATTTACAGTATGTATGTATGTACGTATGTATGTATGTATGTATGTATACAGTATGTATGTATGTATGTATGTATGAATGTGTATATATACAGTATGTATGTATGTATGTATGGCTGGATGTATGTATGTATGTATGTATGTATGTATGTATGTATGTATGTATGTATGTATGTATGTATGTATGTATGAATGTATGTAAACAGTATGTATGTATTTATGAATGTATATATACAGTATGTATGTATGTATGAATGTATATATACAGTATGTGTGTATGTATGTATGTATATATGAATGTATGTATGTATATATACAGTATGTGTGTGTATGTATGTATGTATGTATGTATGTATCTATATACAGTATGCATGTATGTATGCATGTCTTTTGTTTTTATGCATGCATACAAGCATGCATGAATGCCTGTATGTATATTTTTTTGTTTGCATGTATGTATGTATGTATGTATGTATGTATGTATGTATGTATACAGTATGTATGTATGTATGTATGTATATATGTATGGATGTATGTATGTATATATACAGTGTGTGTGTATGTATGTATGTATGTATGTATGTATGTATATATACAGTGTGTGTGTGTGTATGTATGTATGTATGTATGAATGTATATACACAGTATGTGTGTATGTATGAATGAATGTATATATACAGTATGTATGTATGTATCTATTTACAGTATGCATGTATGTATGCAGTATGTATGTATGTTTGAATTTATATATACAGTATGTATGTATGTATGTATGTGTGTATGTAGTATGTATGTATGTTTGAATGTATATATACAGTATGTATGTATGTGTGTATGTAGGTATGTATGAATGTACATATACAATATGTGTGTATGTATGTATGTATGAATGTATATATACAGTATGTGTGTATGTATGTATGTATGTATGTATACAGTATGTATGTATGTATGTATGTATGTATGTATGTAAACAGTATGTATGTATGTATGTATGTATGAATGTATATATACAGTATGTGTGTATGTATGTATGCATGTCTTTTGGTTTTATGCATTTTATGCATTTATGCATTTTATGCATTTATGCAAGCATGCATGAATGCATGCATGTATGTATGTATGTATGTATATATACAGTATGTATGTATGTATGTATATATACAGTATGTATGTATGTATGGATGTATGGATGTATGAGTGTATATATATAGTATGTATGTATGTATGTATGTATGTATGTATGGATACAGTATGTATGTATGAATGAATATATACAAAATGTGTATGTATGTATGAATGTATATATACAGTATGTGTGTATGTATGTATGAATGTATATATACAGTATGTGTGTATGTATGTATGTATGTATCTATTTACAGTATGTATGTATGTATGTATGTATGTATACAGTATGTATGTATGTATATACAGTATGCATGTATGTATGCATGTATGTATGAATGTATATATACAGTATGTGTGTATGTATGTATGTATCTATTTACAGTATGAATGTATGTATGTATGAATGTATATATACAGTATGTATGTATGTATATATACAGTATGTGTGTATGTATGTATGTATGTATGTATGAATGTATATATACAGTATGTGTGTATGTATGAATGTATATATACAGTATGTGTGTATGTATGTATGTATATATACAGTATGTATGTATGTATATATACAGTATGTGTGTATGTATGTGTGTATGAATGTATATATATACAGTATGTGTGTGTGTGTATGTATGTGTGTATGAATGTATATATATACAGTATGTGTGTATGTATGTATGTATGTATGAATGTATATATACAGTATGTGTGTGTATGTATGTATGTATGAATGAATGTATATATACAGTATGGATATATGAATGTATGTATGCATGTATGTATGTATTTATGTATGAATGTATATCTACAGTATGCATGTATGTATGCATGTGTGTATGCATGTCTTTTGTTTTTATGCAAGCATGCATGAATGCCTGTATGTATGTTTTTTTTTGTTTGCATGTATGTATGTATGTATGTATGTATGTATGTATGTATGTATGTATGTATGTATGTATGTATGTATGTATGTATGTATGTATGAATGTATCTATATACAGTATGCATGTATGTATGCATGTCTTTTGGTTTTATGTGGTTTGGTTTTATGTATGATGCATGTATGTATGTATGTATGTATGTATGTATGTATGTATGTATGTATGTATGTATGTATGTATGTATGTATGTATGTTTGTATATATACAGTATGTATGTATGTATGGATGAATGTATATATACAGTATGTATGAATGTATGTATGTATGTCTGTATGTATGTATGAATGTATATATACAGTATGTGTGTATGTATGTATGTATGTATGTATGTATGTATGTATGAATGTATACAGTATGTCTGGAT